>NC_057797.1:689385125-689414083 GCF_018294505.1 Triticum aestivum
GTTATAAAAATCCCACCGAGTGAAGAGCAAACCTCTCACTCGGGGGCTTAGCTGCAGTCCAAGCACTCGCCTAAGTTTGTCAAAATCCTACCGAGTGAAGAGCAACCCTCTCACTCGGGGGCTTAGCTGCAGTCCAAGCACTCGCCTAAGTTATCAAAATCCTACCGAGTGGTAAGCCAGACTTTCACTCGAAGGCTTAGCTGCAGCCCTATGCTCGCCTAAGTTATAAAAATCCTACCGAGTGAAGAGCAAACCTCTCACTCGGGGGCTTAGCTGCAGTCCAAGCACTCGCCTAAGTTATCAAAATCCTACCGAGTGGTAAGCCAGGCTTCCACTCGGAGGCTTAGCCACAGCCCAGTGCTCGCCTAAGTGGACTAAAGAATAAGTCGATTGCAGTAAAGGCGCCTTGCTTTGAACCTGCAAAAGACATTTCGAGCCAAAGGCAGTCGTATTCAAGCACCAAATTCAAGTTTGAATCGATATCTAAAGGAACCGAGAGTGCTCAGGCGTTAAGCCTGTTAAGGTTTATCGGTTACAATTCCACTCGGCATACCGAGGCAAATTTAAAGCGTCGAGCCAGAAGAAGTTTTTTACCCCTCCTGTGGAGGGCTGGAAGGAGCAACGAATTCATCAAGGTCAATTCCGTCGGCGATCCGAGTGGTAGCTGCAAGGAAAGTTTCCATAAAGGACCTGAAGTCGTGCTTCTTGGTGTTGGCCACCCGAAGAGCCGCCAGCTTCTCTTCTCGCGCATCTTTACAGTGGACTCGGGCCAGACACAAAGCAACATCTGCACCACACCGAGCCGAGGACTTCTTCCATTCCTGCACTCGACCAGGGATCGTGTTCAACCGGGCCATCAGCGACTCAAGGTCATTCTGAAGTGTCTCCTCAGGCCAGAGCGTCGAGTCGATGCAAGATGTGGCGGCCTTCAGCCTTGCGAGATAGTCCACGACAGCTGCAACACGAGATTCCAGTCGGAAAACTTCCATGGCAACTTCGTCGTTCACCGGAGAATTGACGGGGTCGAGGTTTGGCTCCAGCCGGCTAGTTTCTTCTTCAAAGTTTTGACAAAATTCTGCAAGGGTGATCACTAAGTCAAAAGGATGGTCGAATGGAAAAACCACAATTGGAAATGTTTGCCAAGCATAAAGGTTTACCTTCAAGCATAAGAAACAGCCTCTTGGCAAGACCACTCACGAAGGCCTCCAGATCATTTTTCTTCCCAGTCAACTTATTGACTTGGTCGGTCAGGGCAGCTTTATCAGTTTTTAGTCGACTGACCTCCTTGTTGGCGATCCCAAGAGCAGCTTTCAGATTGGTATTGTCTTGTTCAAGCTTGGTGACTGAAGCTAACTTCTCGTCAGCAAGCTTGATCTTCTCAGCTAGTTCAAGGTCTTTCTTCTCCTGGGCCTCCCTTACCTTACCTGCAAGTTGCAGCAAGATCAGATTTTGAAACAAGCAAGGGGAAAAGCAGTCGTCAGGGTCTCACCAAACATACCTTCGGTATCCTCCTTTGCCTTCGTCAGTTTCTCCTGAACCAGCTTCAAGCTCAGCTCGAGTTGAGTGTGCTTGTGTTCCAGCTCAGAGTAGCGAGCCACAAGATCACAAGAGTTTTGCGAAGAACCAATCGACTAAATGTCAAATATAATTCACTTCCGAGTGAAAAAGGAAAAAACACACGTTTCTAAGACTACAGCCGAATACACGCATTCGACCGTAGTCTCGGGGACTACACCCAGTGGGTGCACTCAGCGTGCCCCCACTAATTCTGTTGAAGACAAAGTCGACCAGTCGACCTCAAAAAAAAAGAGATGTATTCTTTAAGATTGTAATCAACTGCAAGCAGTCGACCACAGTCTCGGGGACTACACCCAGTGGGTGCACTCAGCGTGCCCCCACCGGTTTGTGAAATCCAGTCGACATAGTCGACTGACAGAAAGATTGACATCATAAAGCCTAAGGCCGACTGCCAGCAGTCGACCTTAGCCTTGGGGACTACACCCAGCGGGTGCACTCAGCATGCCCCCGCTCACACGGAGTTTAATCGACACACCCAGTGGGTGACTACTACAAAGTCCGGGAAGGAAAAGTTTTTGGCAGCATATCCAACAGAACAAACTGTGGTCGACTGACCTGAACATTGCTCTGGAGGGCAGAACTGGCGTCATAAGCTGCCTGGCTCGCGTCCCGGATGGTCTTCAACTGCTCCATCATGATTCCCGCCTGGCGTATGGCTTCCTTCGCCGCGCCAGCTTGGTCCTCTGGGACGTGGTGCGTCGTGAAGAGGGAGGGCTGCGGAGCACTCGTCAATGGATCTGCGAAGGACACTGTGTGTCGAGTGGTGTTCTCTTCCTCCGCAATCAGAATCTCAGGCGCCGTCACATCCTGGGGCACCTTACTGGCGGACGCTTTCCTACTCCTCCTGCGCTTCAGTGGTTCTTCATCCTCATCATCATCAGGGAGATTGATAACAGTATTGGGTGGAGCTACGGAGAAGAATCAGGATCAGAGATCGCGAGTCAGTCGACTAAGAACGGCGTTAAGAATACAGTACCTGGGTTCGAAGTTGCTGCGTCCTCCATCTCATGGTCATCAGCTCGGGCTGAGGTTTCAGAACTAGCAGCACTGCAACTCCAAAGGATCAGTCGACTGACTTCAGCGTCGACCAGAGACAAAGTTCACACAAAATAAGAAGACTTAAGCAGCACGATTACCCTGATATGGTGGGGATAGACACCTTCATCTTCGGCAGGAGCTTGATCGGCTTCGACGAGGCCGCCCTGGGCTGCTTCGGCGCCTTTTCAGTCAGCACCGGAGAGGTGGTCCGGGGGCGTTTGGTCGACTGAACAACGGTCGCAACCCCCTTGCCGCGTTCAGACGAAGGGTCGTGGACCAGCTTCGACCGCCTTTCTGAGCGCGGTGGTACGACCTCCTCCTCCTCTTCTTCCTCGTCCTCAGCATCATCTTCATCACCGTCATCATCATCATCGTCATCATCATCCTCGGCAACGTCCGAGTCCCATTCCTCCTCCTCCTGGCTCTCGCCCCCACTCGCCTCACCCTCCTCAGTCGGAGCTTGTGCCCCATTGGGCATCGAGTACAGCTCGGTGAGGGCCTGGAAGATATCAAGACAAGGATCAATCGACCAGTCGGCAGGGTAAACAGAAATGAATACGACAAGAACGCAGCGGAGAGCGGAGCAAGTGTACCTTGTTTGGATCGCTGTTGTGGTCGAGTGGAGGAATCCTTCTGGCTCCGCGTGGGTTGTCCTTGTTTCCAGTAACGGCTACCATCCATATTTCCAGAGTGACATCGTCGACTGCTTCTGGATGGACTCGAGTCTCGTTTTCAGTCCCACAGTACAACCACATGCAGTGGCTCCGGAACTGAAGGGGCTGGATGCAACGCCTGAGGAAGACCTCCAGGAGATCCATGCCCGTCACTCCCTCCCGAACCAACTACACCACGCGCTCCATCAACATCTTCACGTCAGCTTTCTCCTCCGGAATCAACTTCAGAGGGGAGGGCTTGTTCACTCGGTCCATGGTAAACGGAGGGAGTCCGCTCGACTGCCCTGGCGTCGACTGGACCTGGCAGTAGAACCAAGTCGACTGCCAGCCTCTGACGGACTCGGGAAAGGTCATGGGCGGGAAGGTGCTCTTATTCCTCACCTGGATCCCCAGACCCCCACACATTTGGACAACTCGGGTTTTCTCATCACCTGGGCTCGCCTTCTTCACGGTCTGAGAGCGACACGTGAATATATGCTTGAACAAACCCCAGTGCGGTCGACAGCCCAGGAAACCCTCACACATGGACACGAATGCGGCAAGATAGGCAATAGAGTTTGGGGTAAAGTGGTGGAGCTGCGCTCCAAAGAAATTCAAGAAGCCACGGAAGAAAACACTCGGCGGCAAGGAAAATCCACGATCAACATGGGTGGCCAAGAGCACACACTCACCCTCTTCTGGCTGGGGCTGCCACTCCTTCCCCGGAAGCCTCGCAGCTCCATGAGGGATCAAGCCCTCGTTGGCCATGTCGAGGAGGTCATTCTCTGTGATGGTCGGCTGGATCCAGTCTCCTTGGACCCAGCCCTTCGGCAGGCGGGATCTGGACGAGGACCCGCCGCGGCTGGTGGATCTCCCCTTTGCCTTCTCCGACGCCGACGCCTTCTTCGCACGTTCCAGCGCCGCCGTCTTCTCCTTGGCCATGGTTGCCGGTGAGATGCGCGAAGGGAAGTGGTGCGGGGGCGAGGGCGAGCACGCTGGGCGGGGAAGAAAGAAGCAGAGAGAGAGAGAGAGAAAATGACTGAGGCACAGTACAGAAATCCTCGCCGGGCGCATTTATAAGGTCCCTTCCGAGTGGATGACAGGTGGGCCCGGTCGATCTAATCATATCAGGAACAGTTATGCAGACGAGATACGTGGCGAAAAAAGCGGCGCGGAGATCGAGGCGTCTATGTCCCGTCCCATCCGAATGCCGCGGTCCGCTCCACTTCGCGCGCGTCCCCAAATTTCGCATCCCGCGGAATCCGCGAACAGCAGATCAGTCTGTCAGACACGGGGTTTCCAGCGATCCGTCGCTCGGAGATCGTCGAAGCCCGAAAGATCACTCGACGCAAGAATAGAATGGATCGAGTCGACTGAAGACAAGTTGCTCACTGTCGATGAAGAGATTCTTTGGTCCAGGACAACGCACGACCAGAGCGCAAAGGTTAATCGGAAATGACATCAACTCCTTCCTCACTCGAAGCCTCAATCCATTCGGGGGCTAATGATGGGGTTATGTACCTAGGGTAGGGTCATGGACCTGATCTAAGTACCTTACCCAAGGACACCCTTAGAAGAAGTCGCCTTCCAGTCGACCAACGAGGGACACACTCGACTGTCTTGAAGGACTCGACCACGAAGACTCACTCGACCACCAGAAGGTCAAGAGGCACTCTGCACTGCAACGACCTGTAATCAAGTAGACTTTATGATAGTAAAGGCACTTTATGTGGGGCGTTACCAGTAACGCCCCAGACTTAACTCACCTTAAACCCTCTCCTACGTGGGCTGGCTGGGGTCCTGGCGCACTCTATATAAGCCACCTCCCTCCACAGGCAGAGGGGTTCGGCACCTTGTAACTCATATACTCATAATCCACTCGACCGCCTCCGGGCTCCGAGACGTAGGGCTATTACTTCCTCCGAGAAGGGCCTGAACTCGTACATCCCTTGTGTTTACAACCTCTCCATAGCTAGGACCTTGCCTCTCCATACCTACCCCCCACTCTACTGTCAGGCTTAGAACCACGACAGGAGGTGCTCAGCACAACGAACAAGGAAACCGGACTAATAATGCTTTATCACTCTCACTTAGCCATAGAATTCTATAATTTAAATTTCGGCGAAGCCCCTGGTATTCGGAAGGCCGAATTCGGGGCGCGATACACGCCTGTAGGCCGGACGGAGCCGACCCTTCGCCCCAAGCGGCATAAGTCTTTAGGGACTCAAAAAACCTCGCTGAACAGCGACCAGTCTCTCGCCTTATCATGACAGTCAGTTTTAGCTTTCTCTACTGAGGTGCTCGGCCCGGCAGAACCGGGGCACAATCGCAGTAGTTCTCCTAGTGCTACATTAGCCGATAGAGCGGAACGTAAGGTACCAAAACATAGGAGCCGGGCAAACCCAACATTTGACCAAAGACATGATTCGGAGCTGATGCATATAATGCTATAAGTTCAGGGTGCCGCACTTGTGAAAGTGTTCGGACTTTTCACACCATATTGTGAGTATGTAAGCCCCTGGTGCATTGGCCATACCAGAGTGTACGGTTGCTAGGCGTCATTAATGAACACATAGATATGTATACATATAACAAAAATGCAATAATAGTCGTAATGTCATGCATTGTATATTAAAGAATTGCATTAAAGCAGAGTGATACAGATAGTGTAATAAGCAAAAGAGTAGGACTATGTCCCTTCCAAGGGCGAGCTGAGGAATTATATGAAATCTGTAATCCACCTGGGAATTCCGTAGTTGTCGGCCTCCTTGGTTGCTGTATCATGTGTTCGGCAATAGAGCTGCCGGACAGTGTTTCCAGAGATTGAAGTCCTGAAAGAAAAAGAAAAATAACCAAACGGGAAGCCCCTGTTGCGGTTTAGGCCGCGTTTTGGGGCGTGCTGTGGTGGTGCCCCCCTCCCCACCTGTGCCCATGGTATTTTTAATGCGTAATTATGTACGCACGGCATGAACAACGCCGTTGGGCTGGGATTGGGGTGGCCGTCGTATTGCTATGCGAGCTCAGATCGTGCCAGGCAGTCTGTTTGCTGATTGCCCCGAGCGCGCTTGAAGGTGTCCGGGCTTTGAAACGCCGAACTGGTAGATTGCCTTGAGAGGCTGCTTTGCGCTTCTGCTGCAAGGGCCGCGGTGTGCTCCTCTATTCGGAGAGAGCGCTCTGTGTTTCCGTTGACTGTAATAACTCCGCGGGGTCCTGGCATCTTGAGCTTGAGTTGTGCATAATGTGGCACCGCATTGAATCTAACGAATGCGGTTCGTCCGAGCAGCGCGTGGTAACCACTGTGGAACGGGACTATATCGAAGATTAACTCTTCGCTTCGGAAGTTATCCGGGGATCCGAAGACCACTTCCACTGTAATTGAGCCTGTGCAGTGGGCCTCTACGCCTGGAATGACGCCTTTAAAGGTCGTCTTTGTGGGTTTGATCCTTGAGGGGTCTATACCCATTTTGCGCACTGTGTCCTGATAAAGCAGGTTCAGGCTGCTGCTGCCGTCCATAAGGACTCGAGTGAGGTGAAATCCATCGATGATTGGGTCTAAGACCAGTGTGGCGAATCCGCCGTGACAGATACTAGTGGGGTGGTCCCTACGATCGAAGGTGATCGGACAGGAGGACCAAGGGTTCAACTTTTGGGCGACTGGCTCCAGCGCATATACGTCCCTGAGCGCACGCTTCTGCTCCCTCTTGGGGATGTGGGTTGCGTATATCATGTTCACCGTCCGCACTTGCGGGGGAAACCTCTTCTGTCCTCCAATGTGCGTTTGCCGGGGTTCGTCCTCGTCATCGCTATGCGGCCCCTTGTCCTTGTTTTCGGCGATTAACTTGCCGGCCTGCTTGAACACCCAACAATCCCTGTTGGTTTGATTGGCTGGCTTGTCTGGGGTGCCGTGTATTTGACACGAGCGATCGAGTATACGGTCCAAGCTGGACGGACCCGGCGTACTTTGTTTGCATGGCTTTTTTCCGCCGACCGGGTTTAGAGCCTTTGAATCCGGCATTAACTGCCGTATCCTCAGTACTTTCACCGTTAATGCGGCACTTATGCTTGTTGCGACGTGACCTGCTGTTGCCGTCCTTGGTATCTGAGGTACCATGGTTCTTTGATATGTTGTTACTGTGAGCCAACCAGCTGTCTTCTCCCGCACAAAAGCGGGTCATGAGCGTCGTGAGGGCTGCCATAGATTTCGGCTTTTCCTAACCAAGGTGCCGGGCTAGCCACTTGTCTCGGATGTTGTGCTTGAAAGCCGCTAAGGCCTCCGCATCCGGACAGTCGACAATTTGATTTTTCTTTGTAAGGAACCGAGTCCAGAATTGCCTGGCCGACTCTTCTGGCTGCTGAATTATGTGGCTCAAGTCATCGGCGTCTGGTGGTCGCACATAAGTGCCCTGAAAGTTGTCGAGGAATGCGGCTTCCAGATCTTCCCAACAGCTAATGGAGTCCGCTGGCAAGCTATTAAGCCAATGTCGTGCCGGTCCTTTGAGTTTTAGCGGGAGGTATTTGATGGCATGTAAGTCATCACCGTGGGCCATGTGGATGTGGAGGAGGAAGTCCTCAATCCATACTGCGGGATCTGTTGTGCCATCGTATGATTCAATGTTTACAAGTTTGAAACCTTCTGGGAATTGATGTTCCATTACTTTGTCTGTGAAGCATAAGGGGTGTGCAGCGCCTCTGTATTGGGCTATATCGCGACGCAGCTTGTATGGGTCCTGCCCGCTGTGTTCGGCCCGGCCAGATTTGCTTTTACTGTATGCTTTGCTTTGTCCTCCAATAGATCGATACGAGCTGCGTCGTAGGGTGGTGCGCCCTCGTGATCCGTAGATCGGTCTTTAATGCTTTGCTTTGTCCTCCTATATGTCTCGCAGGTCTGGCGTATCTCCCCATGCCTTTTTATTTGGATGGCGTTGGGGTGGAGGCTGAGCTTTTGGCTGGAATGCCTCTCTATCGCGGCCACGAGGTGGCCGATCAGCCATATCATACGCTTCTTCCTCCAGTCGGGGTAGTAACCTGCGCCTTGGGTGACTCTTGGAGGGACGGTCGAGTTTATATTCCTCGGCCGTGAGGACTTCAGTCCATTTGTCAGCTAGCAGGTCTTGATCAGCTTGAAGCTGCAGCTGCTTTTTCTTCAAGCTATTTGCCATGGCCGTAAGCCTGCGCTTGAAGCGCTCTTGTTCGACGGGATCCTCTGGTACGAAGAATTCATCATCGCCGAGGCTTGCCTCGTCTTCAGAGGGGGGCATGTAATTGTCATCCTCCTCCTCTCTGCCAGCTGCCCTCTCAGGAGAGCTGGCTCCTTCATCCTCCTGCTCTAAATCTTGCCGGAGGGGATTGTTATTGTCTTCGGTGCTATCCGGAGTGTTATTTTCTCCTGTGCCGGTGTCACCACTTTTGCTTTGGCGGGACTTAGAGCGGCGCCGCTGATGTCGGCGCTTGGGTTGCTTCTTGGAGGGGTCATCCTCCGCTATCTCGTCGTCGTTGCCTTCATTGGGTGTATCCACCACGTATATGCCATACGACGAGGTAGCTTTCCAGTGCCCTATAGGTGCTGGTTCATGTTCGTCTCCTATATCGTCGTCCATATTGTTGATGTCTTCGGAGTCAAAGTCGAGCATGTCGGTTAAATCATCGATAGTGGCTACAAAGTGGGTGGTGGGTGGGCGTCGAATTTCTTTGTCGTCCGCATCCCAATCCTGTTGGCCATAATCTGGCCAGGGCTCTCCTGACAAAGAGAGAGACTTTAGTGAATTCAGGATGTTGCCAAAGGGCGAGTGCTGAAAGATATCCGCGACGGTGAATTCCATGATCGGCGCCCAATTGGATTCGATTGGCGGGGGCGCGGATGGTTCGGGGTCCGGAAGAGAGTCCGACACCTTGGAGTCATGGGCCATGCGGAGGATTATGCTGGTGTTTGGCTCGATCGCAGTTGAGACTGCAGCCCCTGATGCGGTGTCTAGCCACCCATCCTTGATTGGCGTAGTTGGCTCCGAGCTAAGGGTCGGAGCTGATGCGGGCGCGACTTCTGGGGTACCGTCCGGTGGCAGAGCTAGGTCATACCCATCGCGACAGTGCGGCGCGCCTGGTTGTGGCTCGAATCCGTCGAAGATCAAGTCCCCATGGATGTTGGCCGTGTAATTCAAACTTCCAAATCTGACCTGATGGCCAGGGGCGTAGCTTTCAATCTGCTCCAGATGGCCAAGCGAATTAGCCCGCAGTGCAAAGCCGCGGAATACGAAGATCTGTCCGGGGAGAAAAGTCTCACCCTGGACCGCATCGCTACCGATGATAGTAGGAGCCATCAAGCCTAACGACGACGACACAGAGGAACTCTCAATGAAAGCACCAATGTCGGTGTCAAAACTGGCGGATCTCGGGTAGGGGGTCCCGAACTGTGCGTCTAGGCCGGATGGTAACAGGAGGCAAGGGACACGAAGTTTTACCCAGGTTCGGGCTCTCTTGATGGAGGTAAAACCCTACGTCCTGCTTGATTAATATTGAAGATATGGGTGTTACAAGAGTGGATCTACCACGAGATCAGAGAGGCTAAACCCTAGAAGCTAGCCTATGGTATGATTGTATGTTGTGATTGTTGTCCTACGGACTAAAACCCTTCGGTTTATATAGACACCGAAGAGGGTTAGGGTTACACAAGGTCGGTTACAAAGGAGGAGATATCCATATATGTATTGCCTAGCTTGGCTTCCACGCCAAGTAGAGTCCCACGCGGACACGAGACGAAGTCTTCAATCTTGTATTTTCATAGTCTAACAGTCCGGCCAATGGAGATAGTCCGGCTGTCCGGAGACCCCCTAATCCAGGACTCCCTCAAAGAGCCTAAGCTTGGGGATGCCCATGGCACCCCCAAGATAATCTAAGGACACCTAAAAGCCAAAGCTTGGGGATGGGGCATCCCCTCTTTCGTCTACTTCTATCGGTAACTTTACTTGGAGCTATATTTTTATTCACCACATGATATGTGTTTTACTTGGAGCGTCTTTTATGATTGGAGTCTTTGCTTGTTAGTCTACCACAATCATCCTTGCTGTACACACCTTTTGAGAGAGCCATACATAATTTGGAATTTCATAGAATACTCTATGTGCTTCACTTATATCTTTTGAGTTATATAATTTTGCTTTAGTGCTTCACTTATATCTTTTAGAGCACGGTGGTGGATTTGTTTTATAGAAACTATTAATCTCTCATGCTTCACTTAGATTATTTTGGGAGTCTTAATAGCATGGTAATTTGCTTAATAATAATATGCTTGGTATTCAAGATTTGTAAAACTTTCATTTGAGTGCGTTGAATACTAAGAAAATAATTGATGCTTGATAATTGTTTTGAGATATGAGGATGGTGATATTAGAGTCATGCTAGTTGAGTAGTTGTGAATTTGAGAAATGCTTGTGTTAAAGTTTGTGATTCCCGTAGCATGCACGTATGGTGAACTGTTATGTGATGAAGTCGGAGCATGATTTATTTATTGATTGTCTTCCTTATGAGTGGCGGTCGGGGATGAGCGATGGTCTTTTCCTACCAATCTATCCCCCTAGGAGCATGCGCATAATACTTTGCTTTGATAACTTCTAGATTTTTGCAGTAAGTATATGAGTTCTTTATGACTAATGTTGAGTCCATGGATTATACGCACTTTCCTTCCTTCCACCATTGCTAGCCTCTCTAATACCGCACACTTTTCGCCGGTATCATACACCCACCAAATACCTTCCTCAAACAGCCACCATACCTACCTACCATGGCATTTCCATAGCCATTCCGAGATATATTGCCATGCAACTTTCCACCGTTCCGTTCATTATGACACACTCCATCATTGTCATATTGCTAGCATGATCATGTAGTTGACATCGTATCTGTGGCAAAGCCACCATTCACAATTCTTTCATACATGTCACTCTTGATTCATTGCATATCCCGGTACACCGCCGGAGGCATTCATATAGAGTCATATTTTGTTCTAAGTATTGAGTTGTAATTGTTGAGTTGTAAGAAAAAAATAAGTGTGATGATCATCATTTTTAGAGCATTGTCCCAAGTGAGGAAAGGATGATGGAGACTATGATTCCCCCACAAGTCGGAATGAGAATCTGGAAGAAAAATAAAAAAGAGGCCATAAAAAAAAGAGAAGGCCCAAACAAAAAAATGAGAGAAAAAGAGAGAAGGGACAATGTTACTATCCTTTTACCACACTTGTGCTTCAAAGTAGCACCATGATCTTCATGATAGAGAGTCTCTCATTCTATCACTTTCATATACTAGTGGGAATTTTTCATTATAGAACTTGGCTTGTATATTCCAATGATGGGCTTCCTCAAAATGCCCTAGGTCTTCGTGAGCAAGCAAGTTGGATGCACTCCCACTTAGTTTCTTTTGTTGAGCTTTCTTATACTTATAGCTCTAGTGCACCTGTTGCATGGCAATCCCTACTCACTCACATTGATATCTATTGATGGGCATCTCCATAGCTCGTTGATACACCTAGTTGATGTGAGACTATCTTCCCCTCTTCTTGTCTTCTCCACAACCACCATTCTATTCCACATATAGTGCTATATCCATGGCTCACGCTCATGCATTGCGTGAAGATCGAAAAAGTTTTGAAAATGTCAAAAGTATGAAACAATTGCTTGGCTTGTCATTGGGGTTGTGCATGATTTAAATACTTTGTGTGGTGAAGATAAAGCATAGCCAGACTATATGATTTTGTAGGGATAGCTTTCTTTGTCCATGTTATTTTGAGAAGACATAATTGCTTTGTTAGTATGCTTGAAGTATTATTATTTTTATGTCAACATGAACTTTTGTCTTGAATATTTTGAATCTGAATATTCATACCACAATTAAGAAGAATTACATTGAAATTATGCCAAGTAGCACTCCACATCAAAAATTCTGTTTTTATCATTTACCTACTCGAGGACGAGCAGGAATTAAGCTTGGGGATGCTTGATACGTCTCCAACGTATCTATAATTTTTGATTGCTCCATGCTATATTATCTAGTGTTTTGGACATTATTGGGCTTTATTATCCACTTTTATATTATTTTTGGGACTAACCTATTAACCGGATGCCCAGCCCAGAATTGCTGTTTTTTGCCTGTTTTAGGGTTTCGAAGAAAAGAAATATCAAACGGAGTCCAAACGGAATGAAACCTTAGGGAACGTGATTTTCTCACCGAATACAACTCAGGAGACTTGGACCCTACGTCAAGGCATGTAACAGGAGGCCATGAGGTAGGGGGCGCGCCCTGCCCTACCAGGCGCGCCCCCCACCCTCGTGGGCCCCATGTTTCTCCACCGATGTACTTCTTCCTCCTATATATATCGACGTACCCCCAAACGATCACATATGGAGCCAAAAACCTAATTCCACCGCTGCAACTTTCTGTATCCACGAGATCCCATGTTGGGGCCTATTTCGGAGCTCCGCCGGAGGGGGCATCGATCACGGAGGGCTTCTACATCATCATCCAATCCCCTCCGATGAAGTGTGAGTAGTTTACTTTAGACCTACGGGTCCATAGTTAGTAGCTAGATGGCTTCTTCTCCCTTTTTGGATCTCAATACAATGTTCTCCCCCTCTCTCTTGGAGATCTATTCGATGTAATCTTCTTTTTGCGGTGTGTTTGTTGAGACCGATGAATTGTGGGTTTATGATCAAGTCTATCTATGAATAATATTTGAATCTTCTCTGAATTATTTTATGTATGATTGGTTATCTTTGCAAGTCTCTTCGAATTATCAGTTTGGTTTGACCAAATAGATTGGTTGTTCTTGCCATGGGAGAAGTGCTTAGCTTTGGGTTCGATCTTGCGGTGTCCTTTCCCAGTGACAGAAGGGGCAGCAAGGCATGTATTGTATCGTTGCCATTGAGGATAACAAGATGGGGTTTTTATCGTATTGCATGAAACTATCCATCTACATCATGTCATCTTGCTTAAGGCGTTACTCTATTTTTAACTTAATACTCTAGATGCATGCTAGATAGCGGTCGATGAGTGGAGTAATAGTAGTAGATGCAAGCAGGAGTCGGTCTACTTGTCTCGGACGCGATGCCTATATACATGATCATACCTAGATATTCTCATAACTATGCTCAATTCTGTCAATTGCTCAACAGTAATTTGTTCACCCACCGTAGAATACCTATGCTCTTGAGAGAAGCCACTAGTGAAACCTATGGCCCGCGGGTCTCTTTCTCATCATATTAATCTCCATCACTTTATTATTGCTTTGCTTTTACTTTGCTTTTACTTTTTACTTTGCATCTCTATACCAAAAATACCAAAAATATTATTTATCATCTCTATCAGATCTCACTTTCGTAAGTGGCGGCGAGGAATGGAACGGCGATGCGTCGCGTCGCGGCAAGGAGCGGAACGCCGACGCGTCCTCCTCGACTAGTGGCGGCGAGGAACGGAACAGCGACGCGTCGCGTAGCAGCGAGGAGCGGAACACCGACGCATCCTCCTCGACTAGTGGCGACGAGGAACGGAAAGGCGACGTGTGACCATCCGCGTGGTGCAGCGAGGGGCTCCTAGGGCTTGGGAGGGGCGATTCCATGGTGGTCGGCGTGAGAGGGAGGGGAGGAGATAGCGATGAACGTGAACGTGAGGGGGAGGAGATAGCAATGTCGTGGGAGGCGCAGTATTTATAGCGAGCAATGGCACACCTACGTAAGATATGGACTGAGCTGCACCAACTTAACTACAGGTCCAGTTGCGTCACTGACATGTGGGCCAGACCCCTGTTGGGCCCGTATGTTAGTGACCCAATGCACCTGCAGTTAAGTAACAACTATGTGGGCATATTTGTTGGAGTAAATTACGGGGGAGTGAAGGGGTGGAAATATTGCTGGTCACAACGGATTGGACGAGCGTGGGGGGAGGAGAATCATGCATGCAGATTTTTTTCACACGGGGTGGAGTGGTGGGACCGCTGGAGGGAGAAGGAGAGTTTTGCAGGCATATTGTTTCCACACATGGAGACGAAAAGATTTGGAGACGAACGGGCTTCCTGCAGGTATGGGGAACGGTGCATAATAAGTCATCTTGCATGCCGGGGTAGGTATAGTCTCAAGTCATTAAAAACATACACGCCCCACACATGTTCATATTTCAAGGTGCACTAAATTATTGCATGCGATGATTAAGGCTGGCCATAATGGTGGTATCTTAGCTGGTATCATGCACACGGGAATAGCAAACATGCTAATGTGGCAAAGAATTAAAGAAGAGAGGGGGGTTAGAGTAACTAGTGTTCATGCATGCATCTCGTTTTCCAATCACATTTTACAAGTAAAATTCGTGGACAAACTTTGACCCATAGTACGATGGGGACTAGTAAACCAGAATGGAGGTAGTAGTTTTTTTAATCAAAGAAGGGTTTCCCCTTCCGATTTTCATTACTGAAAACCAACATCTAAATCTAAACCATAGTATTTTCCCTAGAACTACCAGGTTCAACATCTCGCAACATAAACCCATACAACCTCCATCGCAAAAAAAACCATACAACCATACGCCAAGGAGGTACGTAGTACTATGAATTCCATTTTCGCTCCATACTAATCATTCTAAAAACTACTTACTACTTATAATGCGCCATTGAAAATCAGAACTCTTAACCCTGCTAAAAAACAATATTTTAAATGTGGCTACTCGATCTGTGGCAACTGGCGAGCCACCGCGCTCCAAGTCGTTCACCTGTGGTCCCGACCATCAACTCCTCCTGATCAAATTATCACGTGAGCTGACTATTCCTACAAAGGTGCTCCACCACGTACCCGGTACCCGCGAATGCAGCAATCGTGCACCTAGGGTTTTAGGGTTTATTTGTTAACGTCGCCTTTACGTAACACTCATGTGTGCGAGACAGCGAGAGGCCGACTGCGTGCGTGCGCCTCTTCTCTTTGTATATGTACTCCACCATTTGTCTAGTGTCCAAAAAATTATAATAACTACTAGCAATGTGCCAATGCGTTGCCACACGATCAAAGTAGATTAATACATATTCACCAATTTGATAGAAAAAAAGTCTAGTTTTGAAATACGTATATCACTAAAAATATGTTATGTTTCACTCAAAATATATTCCTTTGGCGTTTTGATGAGATAAGGGAGGAATGTTGTTGGTTTCAAGATTCGAGAAGTGGTATATGTCTAATTTCTCCTTTTACTAGCAAGATGCCCGTGCGTTGCACGGAACATCAAGATCTTGTGGGAGAAAAGGATGAACGAGGGAAGGCCTTATCTGCAATTGTGGTGAAGAGTGCGGGTAAATTTCCATATTTTCCTTCCTATCCGTCAGATATAAATCGGACGACCTACATTGCAGGATGGCAAGCCCACCATCATCACCAACTCTATTTTTTATCCCTACTCTTATAAAAAGCATTGTCAGTGATGATCGTGTGCCTGCCATCCTGCAATATAGGCCGTCCGATCTATATCTGACGGATAGGAAGGAAACTATGGCAATTTTGCAAAAAGATACCCACACCCTCTCCACATTTGCAAATAAGGCCTTCCCTCGTTCACCCTTTTCCGCCACAAGATAAACTACTCATACAAATGCATCTTGATGTTCCGTGCAACGCATGGGCATCTTGCTAGTTGTTGCAAAAAGCCCATGTGTGTGTGAGAGAGAGGGAGAGTGGAGGAGGACGGAGTGCATGTGTGACAAAGACACAAGGAGTGTGTGTGCGATAGGTATCAGCTTAAAATGAGGCGATAGTGTGTGTGTGCACGATCGAGAGGGCGTGTCTCAAGAAGGGAAGAAAAATCTACATAGATACAAGGAGCGGGAGAGAGACATGTATGCGATGGTGGAAGCACGAGTGTGCGGGTGTATAAATCTATCTAGAGGCTAGCTAGTCGGTAAATGTTTGTGAGAGAAATACGAGTCAGGGTGCGAAAGCGAGAGTTTTGTGTGTGTGTGAGAGAGATGGTAGTCGAGAAGGGGAGTGGAAGCAGGAGTTGTGTGTGCGTCTGTGTGTGTGAGAGAGAGGAGACGATAGTCAGGGTTGTCTGATCGGTAAACAAATGAATAATGTAAGTCTGGGACGGAGACGAAAAGGAGACCGCAACAAATGTTGTGTCTATAGGAGAGAGAGAGAGTAATTTTAGTGGTATGAGTCATATGTAGAGACATATAGGGTGTGTGAGAGAATCCCATAGAGAAAAGGACAAAGTGAAAGACGAGTGGAGAGTGTGTGTGTGGCGGTGAAAAAGAAAGCTTAGGTACCGAGTGATACCAGAGAACAGTAGAGACGTGAGAGATAATGAAAACCATGTAATGTATAATGATAGGGAGAGTGTGACACTTCTCAAGGGAGACGTCGAGAGACCATGTTTGCGAGGATAGGAGAAACATGAAGTGAGCGTGCGGGTGAGCTGGAGAAAAGAGAGTGAAAGCTACCTAAAGGAGCATGCATGCGAGAGAGATGGGCGTGAAAGGAGTGAACAAAAAAGGGATTCAAATATTTGAATTCGAGATGATGATACATGTAATCCATACTCGAACCAAAATTGATCTATCAAACATGCATACGCATATGAATTCACGCACATCTATGTTATTTAATATGTAGATATTACTGATCCATACATTTTAGTAGAACATAATTTGGTTAAAAAAATTCGAATTCAACCTTAAGATTTCGAGATCGTTGTATTTGTAAATCATATTATACATATAAAGGAGCAGAATTCTTTGTTGTGCTTTTGAAAGTATATATAAAAAAATGATGTATATAGAATGTAATTCCAATTGAAAATGGATCCCGCCCGAAAAAAATAGAATACAAACGGGATTTGAATTGAGTTGGCATGGTAAACATGCACTCTGCAAAATTTGAACAAAGCGGGGAAAGTCGCAGTAACCGCCTGAAACCAAAATCTGCGAGATGGAAATCACTACTGCCTATCCCTGCCATGCAAAGCCTATCTGCTGGATTTCTATAGGGGTAGGTTTGTAATTTCACCCAAACGTGACGTAACCGCCTCTCACCCGGATTCATACACGGTGGGCGCCAAAACACACTGTGTCCTCGGCCGAAATCGACTCCCTCCCTGATTCATATTCATACACGGTGGGCGCCAAAAACAAACTCTCATCGGCATATATGAAGGAAATATGCCCTAGAGGCAATAATAAAGTTATTATTTATTTCCTTATATCATGATAAAAGTTTATTATTCATGCTAGAATTGTATTAACCGGAAACATAATACATGTGTGAATACATAGACAAACGGAGTGTCACTAGTATGCCTCTACTTGACTAGCTCGTTAATCAAAGATAGTTATGTTTCCTAACCATGAACAAAGAGTTGTTATTTGATTAACGGGATCACATCATTAGGTGAATGATCTGATTGACATGACCCATTCCATTAGCTTAGCACCCGATCGTTTAGTATGTTGCTATTGCTTTCTTCATAACTTATACATGTTCCTATGACTATGAGATTATGCAACTCCCATTTGCCAGAGGAACACTTTGTGTGCTACCAAACATCACAACATAAATGGGTGATTATATAGGTAGTACATGTTGGGTTGCGTATTTCGAGATTAGGATTTGTCACTCCGATTGTCGGAGAGGTATCTCTGGGCCCTCTTGGTAATGCACATCACATAAGCCTTGCAAGCATTGCAACTAATGAGTTAGTTGCGAGATGATGTAGTACGGAACGAGTAAAGAGACTTGCCGGTAACGAGATTGAACTAGGTATTGAGATACCTACGATCGAATCTCGGGCAAGTACCATACCGATGACAAAGGGAACAACATATGTTGTTATGCGGTCTGACCGATAAAGATCTTCGTAGAATATGTAGGAGCCAATATGAGCATCCAGGTTCCGCTATTGGTTATTGACCGGAGACGTGTCTCGGTCATGTCTACATTGTTCTCGAACCCATAGGGTCCGCACACTTAAGGTTTCGATGACAGTTATATTATGAGTTTATGAGTTTTGATGTACCGAAGTTAGTTCAGAGTCCCGGATGTGATCACGGACATGACGAGGAGTCTCGAAATGGTCGAGACATAAAGATTGATATATTGGACGGCTATATTCGGACACCGGAAGTGTTCCGGGTGATTTCGGAGAAAATCGGAGAGCCGGAGGGTTACCGGAACCCCCCGGGAGAAGTAATGGGCCATATGGGCCTTAGTGGAGAGAGAGAGGGGCAGCCAAAGGTGGGCCGCGCGCCTCCTCCCCCCTGGTCCGAATTGGACTAGGAGAGGGGGGGGGGGCGCCCCCCTTTCCTTCTCCCTCCCCACTTCTTTCCCCCTCCTAGTAGGAGTCCTACTCCTACTAGGAGGAGCACTCCTCCTTGGCGCGCCATAGGGGCCGGCCGGCCTCCTCCCCTTGATCCTTTATATACGGGGGCAGGGGGCACCCCTAGACACACAAGTTGATCCACGTGATCATATTCTTAGCCGTGTGCGGTGCCCCCTTCCACCATAATCCTCGATAATATTGTAGCGGTGCTTAGGCGAAGCCCTGCGATGATAGTACATCAAGATCGTCACCACGCCGTCGTGCTGACGGAACTCTTCCCCGACACTTTGCTGGATCGGAGTCCGGGGATCGTCATCGAGCTGAACGTGTGCTAAAACTCGGAGGTGCCGTAGTTTCGGTGCTTGATCGGTCGGGCCGTGAAGACGTACGACTACATCAACCGCGTTGTGCTAACGATTCCACTGTCGGTCTACAAGGGTACGTAGATCACACTCTCCCCTCTCGTTGCTATACATCACCATGATCTTGCGTGTGCGTAGGAAATTTTTTGAAATTACTACGTTCCCCATCAGTGGTATCAGAGCCTAGGTTTTATATGTTGATGTTATATGCACGAGTAGAACACAAGTGAGTTGTGGGCGATATAAGTCATATTGCTTACCAGCATGTCATACTTTGGTTCGGTGGTATTGTTGGACGAAGCGGCCGGACCGACATTACGCGTACCCTTACGTGAGACCGGTTCTCCCGACGTGCTTTGCACATAGGTGGCTTGCGGGTGACAGTTTCTCCAACTTTAGTTGAACCGAGTGTGGCTACGCCCGGTCCTTGCGTAGGTTAAAACAGCACCAACTTGACAAACTATCATTGTGGTTTTGATGCGTAGGTAAGATTGGTTCTTGTTTAAGCCCATAGCAGCCACGTAAAACTTGCAACAACAAAGTAGAGGACGTCTAACTTGTTTTTGCAGGGCATGTTGTGATGTGATATGGTCAAGACATGATGCTAAATTTTATTGTATGAGATGATCATGTTTTGTAACCGAGTTATCGGCAACTGGCAGGAGCCATATGGTTGTCGCTTTATTGTATGCAATGCAATCGCGCTGTAATGCTTTACTTTATCACTAAGCGGTAGCGATAGTCGTGGAAGCATAAGATTGGCGAGACGACAACGATGCTACGATGGAGATCAAGGTGTCGCGCCGGTGACGATGGTGATCACGACGGTGCTTCGAAGATGGAGATCACAAGCACAAGATGATGATGGCCATATCATATCACTTATATTGATTGCATGTGATGTTTATCTTTTATGCATCTTATCTTGCTTTGATTGACGGTAGCATTATAAGATGATCTCTCACTAATTATCAAGAAGTGTTCTCCCTGAGTATGCACCATTGTGAAAGTTCTTCGTGCTGAGACACCACGTGATGATCGGGTGTGATAGGCTCTACGTTCAAATACAACGGGTGCAAAACAGTTGCACACGCGGAATACTCAGGTTATACTTGACGAGCCAAGCATATACAGATATGACCTCGGAACACGGAGACCGAAAGGTCGAGCGTGAATCATATAGTAGATATGATCAACATAGTGATGTTCACCAATGAAACTACTCCATCTCACGTGATGATCAGACATGGATTAGTTGATTTGGATCACGTAATCACTTAGAGGATTAGAGGGATGTCTATCTAAGTGGGAGTTCTTTAAGTAAATTAATTGAACCTAAATTTATCATGAAACTTAGTACCTGATAGTATCTTGCTTGTTTATGCTTGATTGTAGATAGATGGCTCGTGCTATTGTTCCGTTGAATTTTAATGCGTTCCTTGAGAAAGCAAAGTTGAAAGATGATGGTAGCAATTACACGGACTGGGTCCGTACCTTGAGGGTTATCCTCATTGCTGCATAGAAGAATTACGTCTTGGAAGCACCGCTGGGTGCCAGGCCTGCTGCTGGAGCAACACCAGATGTTATGAACGTCTGGCAGAGCAAAGCTGATGACTACTCGATAGTTCAGTGTGCCATGCTTTACGGCTTAGAATCGGGACTTCAACGACGTTTTGAACGTGATGGAGCATATGAGATGTTCCAGGAGTTGAAGTTAATATTTCAAGCAAATGCCCGGATTAAGAGATATGAAGTCTCCAATAAGTTCTATAGCTGCAAGATGGAGGAGAACAGTTCTGTCAATGAGCATATACTCAAAATGTCTGGGTATAATAATCACTTGATTCAATTGGGAGTTAATCTTCCAGATGATTGCGTCATTGACAGAATTCTCCAATCACTGCCACCAAGCTACAAGAGCTTCGTGATGAACTATAATATGCAAGGGATGAATAAGACTATTCCCGAGCTCTTCGCAATGCTGAAAGCTGTGAAGGTAGAAATCAAGAAGGAGCATCAAGCGTTGATGGTCAACAAGACCACTAGTTTCAAGAAAAAGGGCAAAGGGAAGAAGAAGGGGAACTTCAAAAAGAACAGCAAGCAAGTTGCTACTCAAGAGAAGAAACCCAAACCTGGACCAAAGCCTGAAACTGAGTGCTTCTACTGAAAGAAGACTGGTCACTGGAAGCGGAACTGCCCCAAGTATTTGGCGGATAAGAAGGATGGCAAGGTGAACAAAGGTATATGTGATATACATGTTATTGATGTGTACCTTACTAATGCTCGCTGTAGCACCTGGGTATTTGATATTGGTTCTGTTGCTAATATTTGCAACTCGAAACAGGGACTACGGATTAAGCGAAGATTGGCTAAGGACGAGGTGACGATGCGCGTGGGAAACGGTTCCAAAGTTGATGTGATCGCAGTCGGCACGCTACCTCTACATCTACCTTCGGGATTAATATTAGACCTAAATAATTGTTATTTGGTGCCAGCGTTAAGCATGAACATTATATCTAGATCTTGTTTGATGCGAGACGGTTATTCATTTAAATCTGAGAATAATGGTTGTTCTATTTATATGAGTAATATATTTTATGGTCATGCACCCTTAAAGAGTGGTCTATTTTTATTGAATCTCGATAGTAGTGACACACATATTCATAGTATTGAAGCCAAAAGATGCAGAGTTGATAATGATAGTGCAACTTATTTGTGGCACTGCCATTTGGGTCATATCGGTATAAAGCGCATGAAGAAACTCCATACTGATGGGCTTTTGGAACCACTTGATTATGAATCACTTGGTACTTGTGAACCGTGCCTTATGGGTAAGATGACAAAAACACCATTCTCCGATACTATGGAGAGAGCAACAGATTTGTTGGAAATCATACATACAGATGTATGTGTGAAAGTGCGTTATATCGACTAGAAGGGGGGTGAATAGGCGATATTTATGAAAGTCTTCAGAACATGGGAGTTTTGAAGACAAACGATAAAAATAGACCTATTACCATGCAGCAGAAGGTAGACTACACTAGGCAAACCATAGTCAAGTATTTAATGAAGTGAAAGCACAAAGACTAATAGCAGCTAGGTAGTAAGGATCAGATAGGAAGATATTGTGAAGCCAAACAGAACACGCAGTCACTTAGTGAAGACAAATGATAGACCAAACATACAATGACTTCACAAGTAGTAACAGTAAGTAACGTGAAGTGAAGATGAAACCAGTGACTCGTTGAAGACAATGATATGTTGAACCAGTTCCAGTTGCTGTGACAACTGTATGTCTGGTTGGAGCAGCTAGGTATTTAAACCTTAGGACACACAGTCTCGGACACCCAGTCCTGAACACGCAGCTCAGGATACCCAGTCCTCACCGTATTCTCCTTGAGCTAAGGTCACATAGACCTCGCTCAATCACTCTGGTAAGTCTTCAAGGTAGACTCCCAAACCTTCACAGACTTCGTTCACGGGCAATCCACAATGTCTCTTGGAACCTCAGAACGCGACGCCTAACCGGCTGGAGGATGCACAGTCCTCAAGTGTAATAAGTCTTCAGATCACACAGACAAGAAGACTTAAGTGATGCCCAATTCTCTCTGGCTCTGGTGGTTAGGTCTTTATCCTCGCAAGGAATTCTCTCTCAAAGGCTTCGAGGTGGGTTGCTCTCAAACGACAAAAGCCGTGCTTTCAATCTGAGCAGCCAACCGTTTATGGTTGTAGGGGGTGGGCTATTTATAGCCACTTGGCAACCCGACCTGATTTGTCCGAAATGACCCTGGGTCACTAAGGAACTGACACATGTTCCAACGGTCAGATTTCAAACTCACACGGCAACTTTACTTGGGCTACAAGCAAAGCTGACTTGTCCGACTCTGGACAAGATTCGCTCTCATTGTCTTCACTCGAAGACATAGGTTTTTGGTTTAGGCATCACTTCAGTCATTCTGACTGGTTCTCTTGGACCCCACTTAACAGTATGGTGGTTCCTATGACTCAACACAAAAGAAAAAGAACTACGAAAGATCTAAGTCTTCGAGCTCCATAGGCTTCATATCGTGTCTTCTCTTGTCATAGTCTTCAATGTGAATATCTTCATATACCACCTTTGACTTTAATGTCTTCATACATTTTTAGGGGTCATCTCTGGTAGTAAAACCGAATCATGAGGGACTTCTACCTGTGTTATCCTGCAATTCTCACAAACACATTAGTCCCTCAACTAGGTTTGTCGTCAATACTCCAAAACCAACTAGGGGTGGCACTAGATGCACTTACAATCTCTCCCTTTTTGGGGATTGATGACAAACTAGTTGAAGTTTTCAACGGGGAATATAATTTGTGAAACTGTAAAGGATAAGGAATTGTCTTCATAAATTGCAAGGGCTCCCCCTGAAGATGTGCATATTAGTTAATTTGCTTTTGGAATGCAACTGCACATGGCAGGTGGTACTTGTGGAGATCCGCTTCAACTTATGATGACAATCCACTATGCATGTGAAAGTATATGAAGATAATGCCATGCATAATGGAAAATGGACGTCTGCAGAATGAGCTAAGTGCAGAATTTATCGTCGCACATGCGGAATTTATCTTCGCAAAACAAGGTGGCAAATAAGTAGCAGATGACCATCTAGTTTAAGTGTTACAACTCATAAGAACCAAATGTAGCAAAAAAACGAGAGTTGTAAGCACGAAGCAAAATATAAGGCACCCGCCCATATGAACCCGCTTGAAGACTATCAATCTCATATGTTTCTCCCCCTTTTGTCAGTAATGACCAAAAAGGTTTGAAGACATAGGGCCTCTACTCGTTCCCATGAGGAGTAGGTGAAGTAGCAGGATTGTTGGTGTTGTTTGGCGGTGCAGAAGAGCTTGGAGGTGCTGAAGGATATGGCAGTGAAGTAGCATCATCTTCTTCCTCAATAATTCTGGCAGTGATTGTGGCAGCAGAGGAAGAGAACTCAGAGTCTTCAAGGGATGGAGTTCCTAGCAGCACAGCCCTTCGAGGAGGTGTGGAGTCAAACTTGAATCTCTCAGTGAAGCCATCCTCTTGAAGATCAGCTTCAGAAAGCATCATCATTAGCCCTTTCCATGTGTGGCGACAGGTTTCGTGGGCAACGAACGCATTCTTGGTGGCAAGATTTCGAGTGCGATTAACATCCACCAAGAGGCTTTTCATCTGACGCTTCAGCCAATCATGATGCCTATCTTGTTTCTGATGTAGAGCCACAAGAAGCTCTCGGTCGTTGAGAACACGAGTGCGCTTCTTGGGTCTTGGAGCAGTGGCACTGTTAGTGGTTTCAGTGGAAGCAGGGTGTGGTGCACGTGTAGTGCCAGCCAAAGGATACACCCGAGAAACTGCTTCAACGCCTTCAACATTCTGTGTAAAACTCTAATGTTCTGCATTCTGAAGACTTAGAGGTTGCTTGGCAGGCTCAGAATATATGGCTTCAGTAGACATGTCCACGTCAGGCAAGAAGATCCGATGGTTGCGGGCCGAGGGCTAATAAGAGATGGCGGAGTGTAGCTGGATCAGCCGCATGACCCAAGGGGCGTAGAACTTCAAACCAAACAGATCAATGCCTGATGCAGCAAGTTGGCGTATGAAGAAGTCCTGTGCATTGAAGCATTTGCCATGAAGTATATAGAAGACCAAAGTCTTCATTGCACCCTGAAGCTTGGCATTTGGAGAGTGCCCTTTGATAGGCCAGAGAGTTTGCCTGATGATGTGACAGATGGTTCTGGGCAGGTACTCAAGGTCTTCAACGAAAAACTCTGTGGGATACGCAGCATCTTGGGGCAATGGCTTCATCATGCTGAGCATTTGACTCATAGTAGGTTCTGGTCGCTGAAAGATGCTCTCAATAGCTTCAGCATGCAGCTGACAGCCTTGCTCGAAGAGATCGCCAGGAGTGGGAAAGCCAGTGAGCTCAATGATGTAAAATGCATTGGCTTCGTGATGAATGTTGCCAGTCATCCACTCTAGGACCCAAGTCTTCGGATCTCTGCTATACCCTTTGATGTGAAGTGTGGCATAGAATTGTAGCAGCAGCTCTTCATTCCAATGCTCTTCAGCAGTAACAAATTGCAGCAGACCCACTTGCTTGAAGCAATCCAATGCTTCTTCTAGACAGGGCAGACCAGCTATAGCTTCAACGTCAAGGCGCTTGTGTGGGAAGATGCGACCTTGGTTGTAAAGAATGCAGGAGTAATAGCTTCGCTGAGGATAGCTCCATAACCAATCAGATGATATCCGTTCCCTTGAGTAGGGGTTCCTAGAGCTATTGAAGAATATGTTGTCTGCCCTGAAGCCATTGATGTTGAAGGAGCCGGGTGCTGATGCAGGACCTGGAAACCTTGGCAGTCTTGGGATTGGCTTCTGGACCTGAGGCCTGTGCTCAACATGATAGTTGAATTGGGGACCGGCAGCAGACTCAGGAACAGAAGTGGCGGGATCAGTGGCTTCGCTGTATTATGAAGCTTTTGCTGGGGAGGGCTCCACATTAGCTTCGTTGTTGGTTGTGGCAGCCTCAAGATTTTCATCCTCCACTTGACTAGCTGGAGGGTCGGTCACGGGCATGTTCTCCTGGAGAACTGCTTCTTGGTGGAGCAGGGGAGTGGGATCTTGTGGTACTTCTTCTTCTGCGGCTGATGCAGCCGAAATGTCTTCAGCATAGACTTGAGGTCTTGGACCTTTGCGAAGCCTGCGGAACGCAGACGACGCCTGTGGAGTTGGAGTGGGCTGGGCCTCATAGTCTTCTTCCTCTTGTGGGTGATCCGCCCATGAAGCATCCTGTGCAATTGGCGTCAGTGGACGACCAATGCTGATGAGTTCGTTGTTTTCTAACAGAGGAAGGACTGCATCATCTTCTACATTGTCATGATGACCAATGTCTTCAGCAGCAATGGGATCAGCTACTGGAATGTCTTCAGCTTCAGGAGCCTCTGTGGAAGCAGGCTCATGAACCGTCAGTTGACGTTATGCGTCAGGATGAACCATAGAAATGGGTTCAACTATCAAGGGCTCTGTGGGAGCAGCCCGAGCTTTCTTGGTTTTTCGCTTTTTCTTGGTGGGGGCAGTAGGAGAGTCTTCAGAGTGTTTCCTCTTCCTGGCTTCAGCCTCAGCAGTTCTTGTCTTCTTGAGCTCTGAAGCTGTTGACTGGCTCTTTGGCTTCGAGCCAGTCATTCTTGTTGGGAAGACAATCGGAACTGCTTCTTGCCTTGGTGCATCAGATTCAGCCGTAGCAGGCTTCTTCTTCTTCTTTGCGGCCATCCTGGGGTCGATGCCAGGACGCCCAAGTGCCTTGCGCTTCTCAGCCTCATTATAGGCTTGCACACATCTGTCAGCCAGAGTCTTCATGCGCTCACGCGAACCCTGAGCTTCTGCACGCTTCTTCACAAAGGCTTCCTTGAGCTCGTGCATCATTGTCTTGAAGTTCTTCACTTCTTGCACGCTGAGCTTGGCCATATGCTTCTTGAACTGAGCCATTTCATAGTCAATCTTCTGCTTCAGCTCAAAAATGCGCTGGGCAATAGCAAGTTCTGAAGCAATGGCGCCTTGGAAGGCGACACTGAGGCCAATGGGTAGCTGCAGATCTTCAAAGCTGATGTTTGGCGTGTCAAACCACTCATCAATGAAGTTGTGGATGATGGTGACATCAAAGAGAGGCAGATCATTGAAGATTTCTGCTTCTTCTTTGCTCTTGATGAGTTGCTCAAGAGCGTCATCTGCAAGATCTTCATCACTTGACAGATCAATGTCGTCGTTGCGCAGAATGGCAGCAGCTGTTAGCTCTTTGCCAGTGTGAAACAGAGGCATCTTGGCCTTCTGAGGCCTTGAGACGCATGATAAGTCTTCAGACTGCACACTGTCTTCAGGAGGTGCAGTTGCCAATGGCTTCGCCCTTGAGATTTTTGGTGAAGGGGCCGGCTTTGAAGCTTTTGGCTTCTTCAACTCCTTTGGCTTCGACACTGCAGGCGCGTCATCAGACTCAGTGTCAGCTGCAGGCTCATTCACTGCAGTCCCTTGAACCAAGATGTAGGTGATGAGGCCTTCAAGGTTGGCGAAAGGGCCGATGACATTGGGTTCTGCATGTCGTGTGCCATCTGCCCTTGGAGGTGAGGGACCAGGGTTGAAGTCAAACCCAAAAGTCTTCTTGTTCTGCTTCGCTGAGTTCTGAGCAAACTGGAAGTTGCGCTTGAACAGATTGTCGTCACGACACCATAGCAGTGACGACGAGTGTGCATCAGCAGGCTGTGGTCCACGGACCATGCATGGATAGAAGCCTTGAGCAATGGCTTCATCTCTGGACCTGGGTAGAAGATTCTTGAATAGGATGTCTCCCCATGGTCTCTTGAAGGCGCTTTTCTCAGCATACTCCTGGGTCACAAATCTGTATTTGAACCATTGTTCTGCCCATTATCTTCGAATCCATTGGATTCGGGTCTTGCGCTGACTGTAATCCTCTTCAGGATCTGTCTTATACATTTCTGAGAGTTCATCTGGCAGATCTCTGGAGGTCTCACCATGACGCTTTCTGCCACCCTTCCTTGCTGCTTTCTCTGAAGCCATAAACTTTAACTTGAAAGGCTTCAAGACGTTCAAAGGCTTCAAGGGTTTTCGTTTGCTGGACCAACAGGAACTGGCTTCGGGAGAATTTATGTGATGCTGTAAGAATTCTGCAAATGAATGCAGACTATGAGAACCAAAGGATTCTCCCACGGACATGTACATGTGACAGCATTAAGGTGTGAGGGAAGGGGAAGAGGTCATATGCATTCTTAGAAGATTTTGAAGATAAATCAGTTTAGAAGACATTGACCTCATCGTGCGAAGACATTCACTCATAGATAAGAAGTTGGTTCCAGATTTGTACAAATCCACAGATCAGTACAAGTGAGGAATCTAACTACTTTGTGAAGCACAAGTGAATATACTAGGCATGTTTATGGGATGCAGTATGAGAGAGATCTAGCTTGTGTGAACAGAAACTGCTTGTGGTAGAAAGTGACAGATCAATAGGATCAACGGTGCTGTAAAAAGGGAGTTTTATTTACCACACTAAGAACTGCTAGACGAAGTGGGAGATGAGGCAGAGCAGTTCGATCCTCCGTGCCCTAACTTGGCGACGGAGGACACCTACAGCGACGGCGGAGAGGACGATGTCCGCGGTCGGCGTGAAGACGGCGTCGGAGAGGTTGCGGCAGCGAAGCGCTTTGTCGCCGTCATCATTGAGAGCTAGCGGTGGCGCTAGGGTTCGTGCGAGGGTAGAAGAAGAGATAATGACCGCTGTGAGTGTGTATTTATAGGCACATGGGCGACACTGTGCTATTACACAGGTGCCCCTAGCAATTCGCATTTGGGGAACACTTGGGGTTTGTTCCACGTCCCACGCACGCCTGGATTGTCGGGTGGTCGTTCCTACTTCTCCGGAATTCATGTGGAGGAATGAGCATTGAAAACGGACTTAATTGTTGTCTCTGTATCTTCTGCTGAGAAGGACGCAGAGAAGACATTCGACAGTTTCAATAGAATGCATATGACTTGGAGAGATAGAGTTTGAGATAGAAAGCATAGAGAGGTTAGGGTCCGATCGCATTCACTTAGTTCAAATGATTCAACACGAAGACATAGCTATAAGTGAATGCTGTAGAGGACAGAATACTAGCATATATATATATATATATATATATATATATATATATATATATATATATATATATATATATATATATATATAATCAACATAGTGAAGATAATCATGAAAATATGTTGAGATCGAAGCCAAACCAAATGTGAAGACATTGCAAGGTAACGCCATGAGTGAAACACTTCAAAATAGAACGTTTGGTGGTGGCGTTACCCACCGTATAGGAAGTATTAGACCCAGACACGGCGCACAATTATCGTGGCGCTCCGAAGTCAAATTCCACATTAATGTATTCACACTTAGAATGTATGTCTTCATTGATTGAAGATATA
>NC_057797.1:689414093-689481462 GCF_018294505.1 Triticum aestivum
GAAGATAATCATGAAAATATGTTGAGATCGAAGCCAAACCAAATGTGAAGACATTGCAAGGTAACGCCATGAGTGAAACACTTCAAAATAGAACGTTTGGTGGTGGCGTTACCCACCGTATAGGAAGTATTAGACCCAGACACGGCGCACAATTATCGTGGCGCTCCAAAGTCAAATTTCACATTAATGTATTCACACTTCGAATGTATGTCTTCATTGATTGAAGATATACTTCACTTTGTGTGTTGCACATCTAAGTCATCAATATGCATAAGGGTTAGGATGTGTGCCTGATCACAGGACATTTGAGGATTCCAGGATATTTAGCTCACACCATAACTTGCAAAACCTCTTCTCATCCAAGGGCTTGGTGAAGATATCTGCCAATTGCTCTTCAGTGTTGACGTGTATGATATCAATGTCTTCCTTCACAACATGATCTCTGAGAAAGTGATGACGAATTTCAATGTGCTTTGTCTTCGAGTGCTGAACTGGGTTGTTAGCAATCTTGATGGCGCTTTCGTTGTCGCAGTAAAGTGGCACTTGCTTCAGATGAATGCCATAGTCCTTGAGTGTTTGCTTCATCCACAAAAGCTGAGCGCAGCAAGATCCAGTAGCAATGTATTCATATTCAGCAGTGTAGAGAGATACATAGTTCTACTTCTTTGAAGACCAACATACAAGTGATCGTCCCAGAAAGTGACATGTGCCTGATGTAGACTTGCGATCAACTTTGTCACCAGCATAATCAGCATCCGAGAATCCAACCAGATCAAACTCTGAGCCCTTTGGATACCATAATCCTAGAGTTGGAGTGTGAGCCAAATATCGAAGAATTCGCTTCACAGCTAAGTGATGCGACTCCTTTGGTGCCGCTTGAAATCGAGCACACATGCAAACACTAAGCATAATATCTGGCCTAGATGCACATAGATAAAGTAAAGAACCAATCATGGAGCGGTATACCTTTTGATCGAACTCTTTACCATTGTCGTCAGGACCCAGATGATGTTTGGCTGGCATTGGTGTTGTGAAGCCTTTGCAGTCTTGCATACCGAACTTCTTCAGGCAATCTTTGAGATACTTCTCTTGAGATATGAAGATGCCATTGCGTTGTTGTCGTATTTGAAGACCAAGGAATAACTTCAGCTCCCCCATCATGGACATCTGATATTGCTCTTGCATCATATATCCAAACTCTTCACTGTACTTCTGATTGGTGCAGCCGAAGATAATGTCATCCACATATATTTGGCACACAAACAGTTCACCATCATATGTCTTCGTGAAAAGAGTGGGATCTAGGGAACCAGGTATGAAGCCTTTGCTCTTCAGGAAGTATTTGAGTGTGTCATACCAGGCCCGAGGGGCTTGTTTGAGGCCATACAGTGCCTTGTTGAGCTTGTATACCATATCAGGATGTTTTGGATTTTCAAAGCCAGGTGGTTGTGCAACATACACTTCTTCTTCAATCTTGCCATTGAGAAAGGCACTCTTCACATACATTTGATATAGAAGTATGTTATGATGATTTGCATAGGCCAGCAGTATGCATATGGCTTCAAGTCTAGCCACAGGAGCAAATGTTTCATCGAAGTCAATGCCTTCCACTTGAGTATATCCTTGAGCAACGAGACGAGCTTTGTTTCTGACAACTTGACCATGCTCATCTTGCTTGTTGCAGTGTATCCATTTGGTGCCTATTACATTGTGCTTCCGTGGATCAGGACGCTTAACCAGTTCCCATACATTATTCAGCTCAAACTATTGAAGCTCTTCTTGCATAGCTTGAATCCATTCAGGTTCCATGAAGGCTTCTTCAACTTTCTTGGGTTCTGCTATTGAGACGAATGCAAAGTGACCACAGAAATTTGCTAGCTGAGTTGCCCTTGAACGAGTGAGTGGACCAGGTGCATTGATGCTATCAATTATTCTTTCAATCTGCACTTCATTGGCAACGCGAGGATGTACAGGGCAAAGACTTTGCTCTTGCTGTTCATTGTCGTTGTTGGAAGGAATATCTTCAGGCTGAGCATTGTCTTCATGTTGATCAGGTGCTGAAATGATAAGTTCTTCTTCAGGATGAGCTTCAGAAGGTATAATTTCTCCAGTTCCCATTAGCTTGATTGATTCACTGGATGGAACTTCATCTAGCACATTTGGCAGTTGCTCTCTTTGTGAACCGTTGGTCTCATCGAACCGCACATGCACTGTTTCAACCACTTTGTAATGAAAGAGATTGAAGACTCTGTAGGAGTGTGAATCCTTTCCATATCCAAGCATAAAACCCTCATGTGCTTTTGGTGCAAACTTTGAGGTGTGATGTGGGTCCTTGATCCAGCACCTTGCGCCAAATACTCTGAAGTAACTGGCATTTGGCTTCTTGACAGTAAGGAGCTCATAAGATGTCTTGTTCAGTAGCTTGTGAAGATAAACACGATTGATTGTATGGCATGCAGTATCAATGGCTTTGGGCCAGAATTTTCTTGGGGTCTTGTATTCATCTAGCATCGTTCTGGCCATTTCAATTAGTGTTTTGTTCTTGCATTCGATGACGCCATTCTGCTGTGGCGTGTACGGGGCCGAGAATTCATGTGTGATGCCCAAGGTATCAAGATATGTATCAAGGCCAGTGTTCTTGAATTTAGTGCCATTGTCACTTCTGATGTGCCTTATCTTCGCGCCAAAATTGTTCATAGCTCGATTGGCGAAGCGTCTGAAGACATCCTGCACTTCAGTCTTGTAAAGGATTATGTGCACCCAAGAATAATCATCAACAATAACGAAGCCATAGAGGCAAGCAGTAGTAGCTAGAGTTGAGTAATGAGTGGGACCGAAAAGATCCATGTGAAGCAGTTCGAAGGGTTGAGTAGTGGTCATGATTGTCTTCGAGGGATGTTTGGCCCTCGTCATCTTCCCTGCTTCACAGGCACCGCATAAGTGGTCTTTCTTGAACTTGACGCCCTCGATGCCTATGACATGCTTCTTCTTCGCAAGGGTGTGGAGGTTCCTCATGCCAGCATGTCCAAGCCTCTGATGCCAGAGCCAACATTCTGAAGCCTTTGCTAAAAGACATACTACAAGCTGTGGCCCTGCTGAGAAATCTACCACATATAAATCATCTTTTCGATACCCTTCAAACACTAGAGACTTGTCAGATTCCGTTAGTACAAGGCAACGATATTTTCCAAACACTACGATCATGTTCAAATCGCAAAGCATTGAGACAGACATTAAGTTGAAGCCAAGGGATTCAACAAGCATGACTTTATCCATGTGTTGATCCCTTGAGATTGCAACTCTACCTAGACCCAATACCTTACTTTTACCAGTGTCAGCAAATGTGATGTGGCTCTTGTCGGATGGACGTAAGGTTGAGTCCATAAGAAGACTTCTTTTGCCAGTCATGTGATCTGTACACCCACTGTCAATAATCCATTCTGAAGACGCTGGTGTCGTACCCTACAGTGCAGTTAGGGGGATAGGCTTCACCAAGAGCATTGTGAAGCAAAAACATTTGATGAACCAGTGGGTTATGAAAGCTTAGATCCAAGTTATGACTAATAGGGAGAGTAGCAAGCGATTCAGGTACGAAGTACATAGTAAGACCATTTGGGCATTTGATCTTGCGCCCTGCAAGATGTTTAAGGTCCCCAGCAATAGCGTCAGACGATTTTGGTTTTCTGCTGGAGACCTTTCCCTGCAAAAGAGAGTTAAGCTTTCTTAGCCACCCACATCTTCAAGGGTGTCTTAGAAGCAATGAGTCTAAGTGCAGCATCTGAGAATTTTGGCTTTGAAGCCCTAGCAAACAGTCTTGCAGGCGGACAATAGTACTCATAAGAATAAGCAGAATAGTTCTTGGTCTTATGAACATGGCGGTTTGATGAACCGCTCCCATATTCATATGCCTGAGTATGGTTTCCCTGCAAAACATTTGCGTTAGTGTGACTCAGGTGAGTCTTCTGTCTGTATGAAGCCTTTGGACCGTATGGAGCCTTTGGTCTGAGGTTTGTCTTCTTCACGTGAGGTGTCATGAAGACATTCACAGGAAGATTTTCCAGACACCTTTTCGGAACCCAGATCTTCTTCATAGGCGGTCCATTCCTGCAGTTAGTACCAATGTACCTAGCAAACACTTCACCATTCTGATTCTTAAGCAGTATATAGTTTGCATCAAAGGATTCATCAATGATAATGGGGTTAGCACAAGTGAAGCCAGTTAGATTAGATGGATCTGCTGAAGGTTCCTTTGCAGCAACCCACATGGTTTTGGGGTACTGCTCAGGTTTCCAGTAAGAGCCATCTGCATTCATTTTCCTTACGAACCCAACACCCTCTTTCCTAGGGTTTCGGTTCAGAATCTTCTTTTTGAGGACATCACATAGTGTCTGATGCCCTTGAAGACTTCTGTACATCCCTGTTTCAAGCAATGTCTTCAACCTAGCATTCTCATCAGCAATAGCGGTGGTATCCTCGGCAGAGGGGTTAGTTACCACATCAACAGTTGAAGATATTGCAACACCAGTAGAGTAGAACATTCAGCAACAGAAGTAACATTATCACGCTGAATGCATTTAAGACATGGTGGTTCAAATCCTTCCTGAGCGGGACTGATCTGTTTGGCGCGAAGTGACTCGTTTTCCGTTCGAAGATCTTCATGAACCGCTCTCAATTTCTCAAGATCCTGCTTCCTTTGAAGATAATCATAGGAAAGCTTTTCATGAGTTGTTGAGAGAGTTTCATGACAACTTTCAAGTTCCTGATACTTAACGTGAAGATTTTTATGTCTTCAATTAAGGATTCCGATCGAGTCATTTCAGCACCTAACAGATCATCGCTTCTGTCTAACAGTTTTTGAATATGTTCCATAGCTTTCTGTTGTTCAGTTGCAATTTTAGCAAGTGTTTTGTAGCTAGGTTTTGAACCACAATCAGAGCCATCGTCACTAGATGTTTGATAGTGAGTAGTGCGTGTGTTTACCTTGGCACCGCGTGCCATGAAGCAGTAGGTAGAAGCGGAGTAGTCCTTGTCATTTTCATCGGTGTCGGTGATGAAGTCATTGTCTTCAGTGTTGAATATGGACTTGGCAACGTATGCTGTAGCCAGACTTGCGACGCCTGAGTCGGATTCCTCCTCAGACTCCACCTCCGCCTCCTCAGAAGCAGACTCCTCCTCTGAATCCATTTCCTTGCCAACAAACGCACGTGCCTTGCCAGATGAGCTCTTCTTATGTGATGAAGACTTTGAGGAAGACTTGGAAGAAGACTTTGAGTATTTCTTCTTCTTCTTCTTGTCGTCAGAGTCATATTCCTTGCTCTTCTTCTTCTTTTTGTTCTCATTGTCCCACTGTGGACACTCAGAGATGAAGTGGACAAGTTTCTTGCACTTGTGACATGTTTTCCTCTTGTAGTCATGAGCAGGAGCTTCATCATTCCTTGAACTTGATCGGGAAGACTTTTTGAAGCCTTTCTTCTTGGTGAATTTTTGGAACTTCTTGACAAGCATAGCAAGTTCCCTTCCAATGTCTTCAGGATCATCAGAACTGCTGTCAGATTCTTCTTCAGATGAGGAGACAGCTTTTGCCTTCAAGGCACGAGTTCGCCCATAGTTTGGATCGTAGATATCTCTTTTCTCCGAAAGCTGAAACTCATGTGTGTTAAGCCTCTCAAGTATGTCAGACGGATCGAGTGTCGTGAAATCAGGACGTTCTTGAATCATCAGGGCCAGGATGTCAAACGAACTATCAAGTGATCTCAGCAGCGTCTTGACGACTTCGTGTTTGGTAATCTCAGTGGCGACGAGGGATTGAAGCTCATTTGTGATGTCAGTGAGTCGGTCAAATGTGTGCTGGACATTCTCATTGTCATTTCTCTTGAAGCGGTTGAAGAGGTTGCGAAGGACACTGATTCTCTGATCTCTCTGGGTTGAGATGCCTTCATTGACCTTGGAGAGCCAGTCCCAGACCAGCTTGGATGTCTTCAAAGCACTCACACGGCCATACTGTCCTTTGGTCAGATGACCACAGATGATATTCTTGGCAGTAGAGTCCAATTGAACGAATTTCTTGACATCAGCAGCAGTGACACCTTCTCCAGCCTTAGGAACGCCGTTCTCGACGACATACCATAGGTCGACATCAATGGCTTCAAGATGCATACGCATCTTATTCTTCCAGTAGGGATATTCAGTTCCATCGAAGACGGGGCACGCAGCGGAGACTTTAATTATCCCTGCAGTCGACATAGCTAAAACTCCAGGTGGTTAAACCGAATCACACAGAACAAGGGAGCACCTTGCTCTGATACCAATTGAAAGTGCGTTATATCGACTAGAGGGGGGTGAATAGGCGATATTTATGGAAGTCTTCAGAACATGGGAGTTTTGAAGACAAACGATAAAAATAGACCTATTACCATGCAGCGGAAGGTAGACTACACTAGGCAAACCATAGTCAAGTATTTAATGAAGTGAAAGCACAAAGACTAATAGCAGCTAGGTAGTAAGGATTAGATAGGAAGATATTGTGAAGCCAAATAGAACACGCAGTCACTTAGTGAAGACAAATGATAGAGCAAACATACAATGACTTCACAAGGAGTAACAGTAAGTAACGTGAAGTGAAGATGAAACCAGTGACTCGTTGAAGACAATGATATGTTGAACCAGTTCGACTTGCTGTGACAACTGTACGTCTGGTTGGATAGGCTAGGTATTTAAACCTTAGGACACACAGTCCCGGACACCCAGTCCTGAACACGCAGCTCAGGACACCCAGTCCTCACCGTATTCTCCTTGAGCTAAGGTCACATAGACCTCGCCCAATCACTCTGGTAAGTCTTCAAGGTAGACTCCCAAACCTTCACAGACTTCGTTCACGGGCAATCCACAATGTCTCTTGGAAGCTCAGAACGCGACGCCTAACCGGCTGGAGGATGCACAGTCCTCAAGTGTAATAAGTCTTCAGATCACACAGACAAGAAGACTTAAGTGATGTCCAATTCTCTCTGGCTCTGGTGGTTAGGTCTTTATCCTCGCAAGGAATTCTCTCTCAAAGGCTTCGAGGTGGGTTGCTCTCAAACGACAAAAGCCGTCTTTCAATCTGAGCAGCCAACCGTTTATGGTTGTAGGGGGTGGTGAAGGAAATATGCCCTAGAGGCAATAATAAAGTTATTATTTATTTCCTTATATCATGATAAATGTTTATTATAAATGCTATAATTGTATTAACGGGAAACATAATACATGTGTGAACACATAGACAAACAAAGTGTCACTAGTATGCCTCTACTTGACTGGCTCGTTAATCAAAGATGGTTATGTTTCCTGACCATAAACAAGTAGTTGTTATTTGATTAACAGGATCACATCATTAAGTGAATGATCTGATTGACATGACCCATTCCACTAGCTTAGCACCCGATCGTTTAGTATGTTGCTATTGCTTTCTTCATGACTTGTACATGTTCCTATGACTATGAGATTATGCAACTCCCGTTTACCAGAGGAACACTTTGTGTGCTACCAAACGTCACAACGTAACTGGGTGATTATAAAGGAACTCTACAGGTGTCTTCAAAGGTACATGTTGGGTTGGCGTATTTCGAGATTAGGATTTGTCACTCCGATTGTCGGAGAGGTGTCTCTAGGCCCTCTCGGTAATGCACATCACTTAAGCCTTGCAAGCACTGCAACCAATGAGTTAGTTGCGGGATGATGTATTACAGAACGAGTAAAGAGACTTGCCAGTAACGAGATTGAACTAGGTATTTGGAATACCGACGATCGAATCTCGGGCAAGTAACATACCGATGACAAAGGGAACAATGTATGTTGTTATGTGGTCTGACCGATAAAGATCTTCGTAGAATATGTAGGAGCCAATATGAGCATCCAGGTTCTGCTATTGGTTATTGACCGGAGAATGTCTCGGTCATGTCTACATTATTCTCGAACTCGTAGGGTCCGCACGCTTAAGGTTACGATGACAGTTTTATTATGAGTTTATACATTTTGATGTACCAAAGTTGGTTCGGAGTCCCGGATGTGATCACGGACATGACGAGGAGTCTCGAAATGGTCGAGACATAAAGACTGATATATTGGAAGCCTATGTTTGGATACCGGAAGTGTTCCGGGTGAAATCGGGATTTTACCTGAGTACCGGGAGGTTACCGGAACTCCCCGGGAGCTAAATGGGCCATGATGGGCCTTAGTGGAAAAGAGAAGAGGCAGCCCTACATGGGCCGCGCGCCCCTCCCCTCCCTTGGTCCGAATAGGACAAGGAGAGGGGGCCGGCCCCTCTCTCTCTTTTCCCCCCTCCGCGAATCCTATTCCAACTAGGATTGGGGGGGGGGGAATCCTACTCCCAGAGGGAGTAGGACTCTCCTGGCGCGCCCTCCTTGGCCGGCCGCCTCCCCCCCTTTAGTCCTTTATATACGGAGGCAGGGGCACCCCAGAGACACACAAGTTGATCCACGTGATCTATTCCTTAGCCGTGTGCGGCGCCCCCAGCCACCATAGTCCTCGATAATATTGTAGCGGTGCTTAGGCGAAGCCCTGCAGCAGTAGTACGTCAAGATCGTCACCACACCGTCGTGCTGACGGAAATCTTCCCCGACACTTTGCTGGATCGGAGTCCGAGGATCGTCATCGAGCTGAACGTGTGCTCGAACTCGGAGGTGTTGTAGTTTCGTTGCTTGATCGGTCGGATCGTTGAGACGTACGACTACATCAACCAAACGCTTCCGTTGTCGATATACTACGTATGTTGATCATACTCCCCCTCTCATTGCTATGCATCACCATGATCTTGCGTGTGCGTAGGAATTTTTTTGAAATTACTACGAAACCCATCAGGTGGGCTATTTATAGCCACTTGGCAACCCGACCTGATTTGTCCGAAATGACCCTGGGTCACTAAGGAACTAACACATGTTCCAACGGTCAGATTTCAAACTCACACGACAACTTTACTTGGGCTACAAGCAAAGCTGACTTGTCCGACTCTGGACAAGATTCACTCTCATTGTCTTCACTCGAAGACATAGGTTTTTGGTTTAGGCATCACTTCAGTCATTCTGACTGGTTCTCTTGGACCCCACTTAATAGTATGGTGGTTCCTATGACTCAACACAAAAGAAAAAGAACTACGAAAGATCTAAGTCTTCGAGCTCCATAGGCTTCATATCGTGTCTTCTCTTGTCATAGTCTTCAATGTGAATATCTTCATATACCACCTTTGACTTCAATGTCTTCATACATTTTTAGGGGTCATCTCTGGTAGTAAAACCGAATCATGAGGGACTTCTACCTGTGTTATCCTGCAATTCTCACAAACACATTAGTCCCTCAACTAGGTTTGTCGTCAATACTCCAAAACCAACTAGGGGTGGCACTAGATGCACTTACAATGTGGTCCGATGAACGTTGAGGCTCATGGCGGATATCGTTATTTTCTCACCTTCACAGATGACTTAAGCAGATATGGGTATATCTACTTAATGAAACACAAGTCTGAAACATTTGAAAAGTTCAAAGAATTTCAGAGTGAAGTTGAAAATCATCATAACAAGAAAATAAAATTCCTACGATCTGATCGTGGAGGAGAATATTTGAGTTACGAGTTTGGTGTACATTTGAAAAATTGTGGAATAGTTTCGCAACTCACGCCACCCGGAACACCACAGTGTAATGGTGTGTCCGAACGTCGTAATCGTACTTTACTAGATATGGTGCGATCTATGATGTCTCTTACTGATTTACCGCTATCATTTTTGGGATACGCTCTAGAGACGGCCGCATTCACGTTAAATAGGGCACCATCAAAATCCGTTGAGACGACGCCTTATGAACTGTGGTTTGGCAAGAAACCAAAGTTGTCGTTTCTGAAAGTTTGGGGCTGCGATGCTTATGTGAAAAAGCTTCAACCTGATAAGCTCGAACCCAAATCGGAGAAATGTGTCTTCATAGGATATCCAAAGGAAACTATTGGATACACCTTCTATCACAGATCCGAAGGCAAGACTTTTGTTGCTAAATTCGGAAACTTTCTGGAGAAGGAGTTTCTCTCAAAAGAAGTGAGTGGGAGGAAAGTAGAACTTGATGAGGTAACTATACCTACCCCCTTATTGGAAAGTAGTACATCACAAAAACCTATTTTTTGACACGTACACCAGTTAGTGAGGAAGCTTATGATGATGATCATGAAACTTCAGAACAAGATACTACTGAACCTCGTAGATCAACCAGAGAGAGATCCGCGCCAGAGTGGTACGGTAATCCTGTTCTAGAAGTCATGCTACTAGATCATGATGAACCTACAAACTATGAAGAAGCGATGGTGAGCCCAGATTCCGCAAGATGGCTTGAAGCCATGAAATCTGAGATGGGATCCATGTATGAGAACAAAGTATGGACTTTGGTTGACTTGCCCGATGATCGGCAAGCAATTGAGAATAAATGGATCTTGAAGAAGAAGACTAACGCTGACGGTAATATTACTGTCTACAAAGCTCGACTTGTCGCAAAAGGTTTTCGGCAAGTTCAAGGGATTGACTACGATGAGACCTTCTCACCCGTAGCGATGCTTAAGTCTGTCCGAATCATGTTAGCAATTGCCGCATTTTATGATTATGAAATTTGGCAGATGGATGTCAAAACTGCATTCCTGAATGGATTTCTGGAAGAAGAGTTCTATATGATGCAACCAGAAGGTTTTGTCGATCCAAAGGAATCTAACAAAGTGTGCAAGCTCCAGCGATCCATCTATGGACTGGTGCAAGCCTCTCGGAGTTGGAATAAACGCTTTGATAGTGTGATCAAAGCATTTGGTTTTATACAGACTTTTGGAGAAGCCTGTATTTACAAGAAAGTGAGTGGGAGCTCTGTAGCATTTCTGGTATTATATGTGGATGACATATTACTAATTGGAAATGATATAGAATTTCTGGATAGCGTAAAGGGATACTTGAATAAGAGTTTTTCAATGAAAGACCTCGGTGAAGCTGCTTACATATTAGGCATTAAGATCTATAAAGATAGATCAAGACGCTTAATTGGACTTTCACAAAGCACATACCTTGACAAAGTTTTGAAGAAGTTCAAAATGGATCAAGCAAAGAAAGGGTTCTTGCTGTGTTACAAGGTGTGAAGTTGAGTAAGACTCAATGCCCGACCACTGCAGAAGATAGAGAGAAAATGAAAGATGTTCCATATGCTTCAGCCATAGGCTCTATCATGTATGCAATGCTGTGTACCAGACCTGATGTGTGCCTTGCTATAAGTCTAGCAGGGAGGTACCAAAGTGATCCAGGAGTGGATCACTGGACAGCGGTCAAGAACATCCTGAAATACCTGAAAAGGACTAAGGATATGTTTCTCATATATGGAGGTGACAAAGAGCTCATCATAAAAGGTTACGTTGATGCAAGCTTTGACACTGATCCGGACGATTCTAAATCGCAAACCGGATATGTGTTTACATTAAATGGTGGAGCTGTCAGTTGGTGCAGTTCTAAACAAAGCGTTGTGGCGGGATCTACATGTGAAGCGGAGTACATAGCTGCTTCGGAAGCAGCAAATGAAGGAGTCTGGATGAAGGAGTTCATATCCGATCTAGGTGTCATACCTAGTGCATCGGGTCCAATGAAAATCTTTTGTGACAATACTGGTGCAATTGCCTTGGCAAAGGAATCCAGATTTCACAAGAGAACCAAGCACATCAAGAGACACTTCAATTCCATCCGGGATCTAGTCCAGGTGGGAGACATAGAGATTGCAAGATACATACGGATCTGAATGTTGCAGACCCGTTTACTAAGCCTCTTCCACGAGCAAAACATGATCAACACCAAGGCTCCATGGGTGTTAGAATCATTACTTTGTAATCTAGATTATTGACTCTAGTGCAAGTGGGAGACTGAAGGAAATATGCCCTAGAGGCAATAATAAAGTTATTATTTATTTCCTTATATCATGATAAAAGTTTATTATTCATGCTAGAATTGTATTAACCGGAAACATAATACATGTGTGAATACATAGACAAACGGAGTGTCACTAGTATGCCTCTACTTGACTAGCTTGTTAATCAAAGATTGTTATGTTTCCTAACCATGAACAAAGAGTTGTTATTTGATTAACGGGATCACATCATTAGGTGAATGATCTGATTGACATGACTCATTCCATTAGCTTAGCACCCAATCGTTTAGTATGTTGCTATTGCTTTCTTCATAACTTATACATGTTCCTATGACTATGAGATTATGCAACTCCCGTTTGTCGGAGGAACACGTTGTGTGCTACCAAACGTCACAACGTAAATGGGTGATTATAAAGGTACTCTACAGGTGTCTCCAAAGGTACATGTTGGGTTGGCGTATTTCGAGATTAGGATTTGTCACTCCGATTGTCGGAGAGGTATCTCTGGGCCCTCTCGGTAATGCATATCACATAAGCCTTGCAAGTATTGCAACTAATGAGTTAGTTGCAAGATGATGTATTACAGAACGAGTAAAGAGACTTGCCGGTAACGAGATTGAACTAGGTATTGAGATACCGACGATCGAATCTCGGGCAAGTAACATACCGATGACGAAGGGAACAACGTATGTTGTTATGCGGTCTGACCGATAAAGATCTTCGTAGAATATGTAGGAGCCAATATGAGCATCTAGGTTCCGCTATTGGTTATTGACCGGAGACGTGTCTCGGTCATGTCTACATTGTTCTCGAACCCGTAGGGCCCGCATGCTTAAGGTTTCGATGACAGTTATATTATGAGTTTATGAGTTTTGATGTACCGAAGTTAGTTCGGAGTACCAGATGTGATCACGGACATGACGAGGAGTCTCGAAATGGTCGATACATAAAGATTGATATATTGGACGGCTATATTCGGACACCGGAAGTGTTCCGGGTGATTTCGGAGAAAACCGGAGAGCCGGAGGGTTACCGGAACCCCCCCCCCCCCGGGAGAAGTAATGGGCCATATGGGCCTTAGTGGAGAGAGAGAGGGGCAGCCAAAGGTGGGCCGCGCGCCTCCTCCCCCTTGGTCCGAATTGGACTAGGAGATGGGGGGCGGCGCCCCCCTTTCCTTCTCCCTCCCCACTTCTTTCCCCCTCCTAGTAGGAGTCCTACTCCTACTAGGAGGAGGACTCCTCCTTGGCGCGCCATAGGGGCCGGCCGGCCTCCTCCCCTTGATCTTTTATATACGGGGGCAGGGGGCACCCCTAGACACACAAGTTGATCCACGTGATCATATTCTTAGCCGTGTGCGGTGCCCCCTTCCACCATAATCCTCGATAATATTGTAGCGGTGCTTAGGCGAAGCCCTGCGACGATAGTACATCAAGATCGTCACCACGCCGTCGTGCTGACGGAACTCTTCCCCGACACTTTGCTGGATCGGAGTCCAGCGATCGTCATCGAGCTAAATGTGTGCTAAAACTCGGAGGTGTCGTAGTTTCGGTGCTTGATCAGTCGGGCCGTGAAGACGTACGACTACATCAACTGCGTTGTGCTAACGCTTCCGCTGTCGGTCTACAAGGGTACGTAGATCACACTCTCCCCTCTCGTTGCTATACATCACCATGATCTTGCGTGTGCGTAGGAAATTTTTTGAAATTACTAGGTTCCCCATCAATATATTCAGTGTATGCGAGATTACCGTCCTATCCCCAACCGACTATTGTTGCTGTGATGTAGTAGAAATTTGAAATGGGGGCTAAGTTTGTAAATTTCCTCGCATTTGAGACAAGCGTGCCCTGAATACATGGTTCCCCCTTCCTCTCTACCTCCCTTTTCCCCATTCGTACTCCGTGGGTGCCAAAACACCCTCTCCACCCCACCCTCATCTGTCCGCCGCCATCCGCCACCCCATCCACCGCCGTCCTCCTCCACCATGCCGGAGCTGATACCCCGATGCCGCCATCCATTACAATAGATCAACCTCTCTCATCCACGGCTTCGGACCGGGATCCTTGCATCCCGTCCTCTCGCTTCATCCCCACCGTCGTCCACCTTGCCGGCGCCGCTCCTACGACCGTCTCGTCCACGCGCCCCACTGCCACTGTCTACCCTCCTAGATCTGCTTCCACGCCGCCGACAGCCATCGCTACCGCAGCACCGTCAAGTTCTCAGCAGATGCGTACACGGCGCCGCACCAGAGGCGGTACTCTTTTGTATCTGCTCAACTTATTTATCGCAGCAAGAAAATAGATCGCCACTGCTTTACTCTGATTTCTTGTCTTGGTTGCGAAGTTGCCTTTGTCCGGTTTGCACCTTCAGATCCGCCATGGCATGCTCAACACTATACTCCCAATGCTTATGGTTTTCCCCTGTTATATTCGACACTAGTTAAATCATAGTAGACTAAATTTCAAAATTGGGTCAGTCAATTTTTCAGAGCTCGCCGGAGTTCACCGGTGCGATCGAAGGGGCTCGGGTGGTTGTGGGGCCTTGCCGAACGAAGAAAACTCGACACGGTTGGGGGTTGGGGCGGGGGTGGGGTGGGGGTGCTGGAGGAACACAGGCGGTGGGAGCCGGTGGTCCGGCCGGCGGCCTGTGCGGTGTTCAGTATGGGAAGAATCAGAGACGAGGAAGAAGAAGGGTTAGGAGACGTAGGATCTTCATCCAACCGCCTGAAATGGTCGAGAGATAGCTGGGAGTTGCATTCTTAATGCGCTCTGGTTCATCATGTGTGGGCACTGCGCAACCAACATTTTATTATCCAAAATCTGCTTGCTCTTCTTTACCATGTTCCTCTTCCGTTCTTCTTTAATATGTACTCTCTCCGTTCCTAAATACAAGTCTTTGTATAGATTCCACCATGGACTACATATGGAGCAAAATGAGTGAATCTACACTCTAAAATGTATCTGGATACATCTGTATGTGATCCATAGTGGAAATCTCTACCAAGACTTATATTTTGGAACAGAGGGAGTATGATAGTAGTACAGTATGTTCCTTGTACTGAAGATGAGCAGGGACATTTGCAGTGTAGAGGTCTATACGGTCGGTTGTGATGGACACTTTGAGCCTCTTTGATTCGTAGGATCTTGTAAACATAGGAATAGGATTTGTAGTGGCCTGCACACTTGAATCCTATAAGAATAGCAAGGAAATGCGGGGAGCTGTGTCGCCTTTGAGAGTTACACTGATATTAACAGTACCGCACCTTCACTTGAAGAGAGCTGGTATCCGAAGCCTTTCTAGCCATACCAGCAATACTAGCACATATATTCCAGCAAGTTCCACTTTGCTGATTTTACTCTAATGCTTAAGGTTTTCCCGTTATATCTACACTATGATCTGTGTAGCTACTTTGTGTCGCACTAGCAGCAGTCCACTCTTGAAGCTAAACACTGCAATGACTTACAAAATTGGCACCAAGGCATTGAGTGCCATTCTGGATGCAATGAAACTCATACACTCCCCACCTGTTGATTCTTGTTCAGAATATGATCCTAATGACTATTCTAACCTCGAGGAGTCAAAGGCAGATGGTCTGTCCTGTTCACCCATCAAGTTGCATGTTCTAATTTGGCAATGTTTTATTGATTGCGGGTATCTTACATATGTTGTCTTGCATTTCTTCTACTTTGTTGCACCGCCATCTGCTTAGCTTACTCATCATATATGTCGAGATGCCATGCCCATCCATTATCAATACATATTCTATCTGTCATCATACCATGTTTTTTCACTCAAATGATGTTCTTGTGCATCAGACATCAAAAAGGAAGAGGGTGATTGCCGAACCTGAAGGAGCACCAGCAAAGTCCTTGAAAAACGTGGTGGTGCCGGAGAAATTAGACAGCACCCCACTTATATTGGCTGTACAACCAGTGACACAAAATGTAGGACCGACTCCAGCAGACTGTACCCATACTTCACTGGCCACACCACTAGCCCCACCACACAGGGCCTGCACTCCAGCAAAAGGTATACTGATTTCATTTGCCATAGCACCAGTTGTACCACAGAAAAATCCCACTCCAGCAAAAATTACAGCAAGACCACCGACCGAAGACCTATCCCAACTACAGAGACGGCCAATTCCTGCAGATTGGAACCCCATTCCATTTATTCCCAGTTTAAAAGACAATGCTTTCAATGTTGTTAGGGACTACGTGCATATATTCCCATCATGGGAAGATTATTGTGAAGAGAAACACCATTTTCACATCTTCCTGTCCAACTTACGTGTAAGTGCTATTATTCATGGTTATTATTTTCCTGTTTTCTGCTGATTGAACACATCAATGATTTACATTACATTGTTGTAACTAGGTGAGGGTTAATCTGGATAGTCATGACGAGCAAAGCTTGCTTGTGCTTTTCAAGGAAGCATTGCAGCAGTATCGGTGTTACCTGAGGAAATCACACTTTGATGGCAAGTCTATAAACGAATTTCCGGTGAAGTCTCATGTGCTAAATTTAGAAGACATTGAATGGAAAAACCTTGTTATGCACTAGTCTTGTTCCCAGGATGAGGTACTGTCTATGAAATCACATGACAATTTGAACTTCTACTTTTCCGCATGTGCCTTACGGATCTTTTTTGCAGGAAATCTACTCAAAGAAGAATTCCGGTTTGACAAGAACGACAGGATATCGCAAATATGCTGCCCGCTGCTTTTCTCTTGTTAGTACCTGTTGTCCTGTATCACTGTACTTGCATACATACCTGGTTCATTATGTGACAGCAATATGCATGATAGCTTGCTTATCAATTGTTCGCTCCGAATTATCTGATCTGTATGAATATATCCAATGCCAATGTTTTTTAGCTCTGCATTGTTCTTGTAAGTACATGTTGTCCTTTATTAGTGTACTTATAATGACAGGTAGTTGTTCATGTACCATCACTCTACAGCTTATTTTCCTTTGCCCTCCATTTTCTACACATTAGATCTATATTTACTCTTACCATAAGGTTGGTACTGAAGAAGTTTAGTTGTGCATTACTCTTGGTTGTACCTTTTGCCTGTATCGCTGCACTTACATTTATAGCTACTTGGTTATGTAGCATCACTCTTCATCTTATTTTAAATATTCTCCATTTTTTCGTATATTATCACATCTATATTTACTCAAAATGTAGATTAAAGGCAAGGCTTTTGAAGAAGATTATGTGGTAAACTTCTTGAATTGCCCCCCCCCCCATCAGCATGGACAAGGCCTTTATAGAGCCTATCTTCACCAATAATGTAAGTTTGTCCATCTCAAGCCTTCAAACTTTGTTGTATATATTTGGTTAGGCATGACTGCAACAGCTGTTTATTTTTGGTGTTTACATCAAATTGCTTGTTTAAAGTTTATTATGTAGTTCATAAACAAAAGTTTGTCCTTTCTCAATTTAAGTTTTCAGTTGTACAACCAAGTTCCTTATTCATACCATGTAAATTAAACTATACAGAGCAAGTGATCTTCTTTTGCATTGCATGTATGCTTCTGTTCTTCATCTATAATCCAGTGGTGTGGTGAACCTACCCACTACAGCACAATGTCATATTCTGCAATGTCTTAACTATGAACAATGTCATATCATTCTACTATTATTTAAACCGTCTCTTTATTTGCCAATCTGAAATAGTATAAATTGACAGCACACTAAACATTGATACTTATGAGTTCTTGATCTGTAATGCAGTGGTGTTGTGAAGCTGCCAAGTCCTTCACAATGTCATTTCCTGCCATGTCTTGACCTGAACAATACCATATAGTGTTAATACAATTTTAAACTGTGTCACTTTATTCGTCAGTAAGAAATGTGATGAATTGTCAGCACTGATACTTTTATGTGCAAAACCTGTCATCTGTCTGCTTGTTTATCTTTCAGAGTGAGGAATATATAAGTGTTGAACAAGCGCAGTCTCATCATCTTGCTCAGCTGCTTGCGCTGTAGCTCCCCAGCAGGGCTAACCTTTCTTGAACTCTATTGAAGTGCTGTCGGTTTTGTATATTATTTTGTCGGCGTGTTTATTTGCACTGGTGGCGATCTTTGATGCCCAGTGTATGTAATCTGATGTCTACTTGTGCTTTATTATCATAGTGGCGAACTTTGATGCCCAGTGGATGTAATATGCCATAATTTCTTTATTGTATAGTCTAGGTTTTTTCACATTCATGATGTTGCAGTTATTTTACTGTATATATATCCTGTCTTCACAGTAAACCGGCCAAACCGTAAAATTGTGGTACATAATCGGGCCGTCATGCAATCACGATGTAGGTTGGGCCTGAAACATGCCGAACAGCTCACGGGCCGGCAGCAACCCAAAATGAACCTCGGCCCATGATTGTGCGAATCAAATCACGGGCTTTTAATAGGCCAAAATTGTCTCGGTCCTTGTTTGGCCCAATCAGATATCGGCTGCGAGCAGGCCGGATGCAAACCGGGCCGTAGTTAGGCCCAACTATATGACGGCTTTTAACAGGCTGAAATTAATATAGGGCCGAAATGTTAAACAGGCCCTTAAAAGGCCAAAACTAATATCAGGCCAAATTACTAAGTGGGCCTTTATCAAGTGAGCCCAAAAGCATAGTGTCCAGTTGACGGGCCAAATCTGATATGGGCCATAATTGATCCCAAAGCTTCTTAAAGGGCCGGACCTGATCTGGGCCGTAATTTGGCCCAGAACGTGGTAGGCTTTTAACGGGCCAGATCTCATATGGGCCACTATTAGGCCCAGAGCGTGGCAGGCCATTAATGGACCGGATCAAATATGGGTCGGCATTTGGCCCAAAACATGGCAGCCAGTTAATGGGCCGGCCTACTAGGGTCCTCAAAATGTTTTGGGCCTACAACTGGGCTGGCCCATTAATGTCGGTGAAATCTCATGGGCCTTTAGGTGGGCCGGCCTATTATGATCCGCAAGAATCTTGTGGGCCTTTACCTGGGCCGACCCATTATGGCACACAAAAATCTTGTGGGAATTTACCTGGGCCGGCCCATTATGGCCCACAAAATCTTGTGGGCCTTTAGCTGGGCCAGCCCATTATGGTCCGCAAAATCTCGTGGGCCTTTAGCTGGGCCGGTCCATTATGGTCCGCAAAATCTTATGGGCCTTCAGTTGGGCCGGCCCATTTAAACTTGATGGGCCGGTCCACGTGTCAACATATCATAGGCGTGTCTCGCCCATTGGATGAGTGACACATGTGCCAATGCGGACCTGACATGTGTCTCCTCCAGCCAATGATGATTTTACACGTGGAAAATCCCCATTGGTCGGGGCTATTAACGGGTTATCGGATCCAAAACCCGACCCGATAGCTTAACGGTGTTCCGTTATGGTGGATGCCACGTGTCGGTCACCCTTGACGAAAGCACTTCTGTGACGCGCGATTTATCATCATGGAAGTGGACACTTCCGTGATGATAATTTTGGTAATGTCATGGAACACTTCTACGACAGCACAGGTATGACTATCTTGATTCTGTCATAAATTTGTCATGGATGTACATGCATGACAAAAAACATGACCTACTGTGACAAACACGTATCATCACGGAAGTGTATTTTTTTGTAGTGTATGAGCATCTAGGTTCCGCTATTGGTTATTGACCGGAGACGTGTCTTGGTCATGTCTACATAGTTCTCGAACCCGTAGGGTCCGCATGCTTAACGTGTCGATGACAGTTATATTATGAGTTTATATGTTTTGATGAACCGAAGGTTGTTCGGAGTCCCGGATATGATCACGGACATGACGAGGAGTCTCGAAATGGTCGAGACATGAAGATTGATATATTGGAAGCCTATATTTGGATATCGGAAGTGTTCCAGGTGAAATCGGGATTTTACCGGAGTACCAGAGGGGTTACCGGAACCCCCCGGGGGTTAATGGGCCATAGTGGGCCTTAGTGGAGAAGAGGAGAGGCGGCCAGGGCAAGGGCCGCGCGCCCCTCCCCCTAGTCCTAATAGGACAAGGAGAGGGGGCGGCGCCCCCCCTTTCCTTCTTCTCCTCCACCTCTTTCCCCTCTTCTCCTAATCCAACAAGGAAAAGGGAGGGAGTCCTACTCCCGGTGGGAGTAGGACTCCTCCTAGCGCGCCCCTCTGATACGTCCATTTTGCATCATGCTTTTATATCGATATTTATTGCATTATGCACTGTTATTTCACTTTATGTCACAATACTTATGGCTATTCTCTCTTATTTTACAAGGTTTACATAAAGAGGGAGAATGCCGGCAGCTGGAATTCTGGTCTAGATAAGGAGCAAATATTAGAGACCTATTCTGCGCAACTCCAAAAGTCCTGAAACTCCACGGAACATCTTAGAAGAAATAAAGAAAAATCCATGCCAAAGATGAAGGCCAGGGGGCCCACACCCTGCTCACGAGGGTGGGGGCGCCCCCACTAGGGCGCGCCCCCCTACCTCGTGGGCCCCCTGGTGGCTCTCCGATGCCCATCTTCTCCTATATGAGGTCTTTCGATGAGAAAAAAATAGAAAGGAACTTTTCGGGACGAGACTCCGCCGCCACGAGGCGGAACCTTGGCGGATCCAATCTAGAGCTCCGGCAGAGCTGTTCTGCCGGGGATACTTCCTTCCCGGAGGGGGAAATCATCACCATCATCATCACCAACGCTCCTCTCATCGGGAGAGGGCAATCTCCATCAACATCTTCATCAGCACCATCTCATCTCCAAACCCTAGTTCATCTCTTGTATCCAATTCTTGTCTCAAAGACCGGGATTGGTGCTGGTAGGTTGCTAGTAGTGTTGATTACTCCTTGTAGTTGATGCTAGTTGGTTTAATTGGTGGAAGATCATATGTTCAGATCCTATATGCATATTATTACCCCTCTGATTATGAACATGAATATGCTTTGTGAGTAATTACGTTCGTTCCTGAGGACAAGGGAGAAATCTTGCTATGAGTAGTCATGTGAATTTTGGTATTCGTTTGATATTTTGATAAGATGTATGTTGTCTAGCCTCTAGTGGTGTTATGTGAACGTCGACTACATAACACTTCACCATTATTTGGGCCTAGAGGAAGGTATTGGGAAGTAATAAGTAGATGATGGGTTACTAGAGTGACAGAAGCTTAAACCCTAGTTTATGCGTTGCTTCGTAAGGGGCTGATTTGGATCCATATGTTTCATGCTATGGTTAGGTTTACCTTAATACTTTTGTTGTAGTTGCGGATGCTTGCAATAAGTGGGATGCTTGTTCAAGTAAGAACAGAACCCAAGCACCGGTCCACCCACATATCAAATTATCAAAGTATCGAACGCGAATCATATGAACGTGATGAAAACTAGCTTGACGATATTCCCATGTGTCCTCGGGAGCGCTTTTCCTATTATAAGAGTTTGTTCCGGCTTTTCCTTTGCTACAAAAGGATTGGGCCACCTTGCTGCACTTTATTTACTTTTGTTACTTGTTTCTCGTTACAATTTATCATATCACAAAACTATCTGTTACCACTTATTTCAGTACTTGCAGAGAATACCTTGCTGAAAACCGCTTATCATTTCCTTCTGCTCCTCATTGGGTTCGACACTCTTACTTATCGAAAGGACTATGATAGATCCCCTATACTTGTGGGTCATCAAGACTCTTTTCTGGCGCCGTTGCCGGGGAGTGTAGCGCCTTTGGTAGGTGGAATTTGGTAAGGAAAAATTTATATAGTGTGCTGAAATTTACTGTCACTTGTTACTATGGAAAGTAATTCTCTGAGGGGCTTGTTCGGGGTATCTTCACCCTGTCCAGTAGAGCAAAGAGTTGCTCCTCAACCTACTGAACCTATTGAAAATGAAACTCCTTTTGAATTTCCTGTGGCTATGATGGAAAAACTGCTAGCTAATCCTTTTACAGGAGATGGAACAAAACATCCTGATGAGCACTTAATATATGTGGATGAAGTTTGTGGATTATTTAAGCTTGCGGGTATACCCGATGATGTTGCTAAGAAGAAGGTCTTCCCTTTATCTTTGAAGGGAGACGCATTGATATGGTATAGGCTATGTGATGATATGAGATCGTGGGACTATAAAAGATTGAAGCTAGAATTTCATCAAAAGTATTACCCTATGCATCTTGTTCATCGTGATCGCAATTATATATATAATTTATGGCCTCGCGAAGGAGAAAGCATCGCTCAAGCTTGGGGGAGGCTTAAATAAATGTTATATTCATGCCCCAATCATGAGCTCTCAAGAGAAATAATTATGCAAAGTTTTTATGCTCGGCTTTTTGAAAACAATCGCAACATGCTCGATACTTCTTGTGTTGGCTCTTTTATGATGAAGACTATTGAATTAAGATGGAATTTATTGGATAGAATTAAACGCAACTCTGAAGATTGGGACCTCGACGAAGGTCAGGAGTCAGGTATGACACCTAAGTTTGATTGTGTTAAATCTTTCATGGATACCGATATTTTCCGTAATTTTAGCACTAAATATGGACTTGACTCTGAGATAGTAGCTTCTTTCTGTGAATCTTTTGCTACTTATGTTGATCTCCCTAAGGAGAAGTGGTTTAAATATCATCCTCCCATAGAAGTAAAAGTAGATGCACCTATTAAAGTTGAAGAAAATACTGTCACTTATAATGATCCTATTGTTCCTACTTCTTATATTGAGAAACCACCTTTCCCTGTTAAAATAAAGGATCATGCTAAAGCTTCAACTGTTATTCATAAAAGCAATATTAGAACTTATACACCTCCTGAACAAGTTAAAGTAGAACCTAATATTGCTATTGTTAAAGATCTCTTGTCTAATAATATTGATGGGCATGTTATTCAGTTCGAAGGTGAAACTGCTAGAATTGCTAAACCTTGTGCTAAAGATAAACATAGACCCGTGGTTAGGCGTGCTTGTTATTTTTGTTAAAATAGGGGATCATTGTTATCATGGCTTATGTGATATGGGTGCTAGTGCTAGTGTTATACCGCATACTTTATATGAAGAAATTAAGAATGAAATTGCACCTGCTGAGTTAGAAGATATTGATGTCACAATTAAACTTGCCAATAGAGATACTATTTCAGCAATTGGAATTGTCAGAGATGTTGAAGTCTTGTGTGGGAAAACTAAATATCTTGTTGATTTTCTTGTTCTTGGTTCCCCACAAGATACTTTTTGTCCCATTATATTTGGTAGACCCTTCTTAAATACTGTCAATGCTACCATAGATTGCACAAAGAATGTTGTTACTGTTGGCTTGGATGATATGGTTCATGAGTTTAATTTCTCTAAATTTAGTAAACAACATCGTGAGGAAGAATTACCTAGTAAGGATGAAATTATTGGTCTTGCTTCTATTGCGGTACCTCCTAGTGATCCTTTAGAACACTATTTGCTAGACCATGAAAATGATATGTTCATGAATGAAAGAAGGGAAATGGATGAAGTATTCTTTAAACAGGAACCTATTCTGAAACACAATTTGCCTGTTGAAATCCTAGGGGATCCTCCTCCACCCAAGGGTGATCCCGTGTTTGAGCTTAAAACTTTGCCTGATAATCTTAAATATGCTTATCTTGATGAAAAGAAGATATATCCTGTTATTATTAGTGCTAACCTTTCAGAGCATGAAGAAGAAAGATTATTGAAAACTCTGAAGAAGCATCGTGCTCCTATTGGATATACTCTTGATGATCTTAAAGGCATTAGTCCCACTCTATGTCAACATAAAATAAATTTGGAAGCAGATGCCAAACCAGTTCGTGATCCTCAACGACGTCTGAATCCTAAAATGAAAGAACTGGTAAGAAAAGAAATACTCAAGCTTCTGGAGGCAGGTACAATTTATCCCGTTGCTGATAGTGAGTGGGTAAGTCCTGTCCATTGTGTCCCAAAGACGGGAGGTATTACTGTTGTTCCTAATGATAAAGATGAATTGATTCCACAAAGAATTATCACAGGTTATAGGATGGTAATTGATTTTCGCAAATTAAATAAAGCTACTAAGAAAGATCATTACCCCTTACCTTTTATTGATCAAATGCTAGAAAGATTATGCAAACACACACACTATTGCTTTCTAGATGGTTATTCTGGTTTCTCTCAAATACCTGTGTCGGCTAAAGATCAATCAAAGACTACTTTTACATGCCCTTTTGGTACTTTTGCTTATAGACGTATGCCTTTTGGTTTATGTAATGCACCTGCTACCTTTCAAAGATGCATGATGGCTATATTCTCTGACTTTTGTGAAAAGATTTGTGAGGTTTTCATGGACGACTTTTCCGTCTATGGTTCCTGTTTTGACAATTGCTTGAGCAATCTTGATCGAGTTTTGCAGAGATGTGAAGAAACTAATCTTGTCTTGAATTGGGAAAAGTGCCACTTTATGGTTAATGAAGGTATTGTTTTGGGGCACAAAGTTTCTGAAAGAGGTATTGAAGTTGATAAAGCCAAGGTTGATGCTATTGAAAAGATGCCATGTCCCAAGGACATCAAAGGTATAAGAAGTTTCCTTAGTCATGCCGGGTTTTATAGGAGGTTCATTAAGGACTTCTCAAAAATTTCTCGGCCTATGACTAATTTATTGCAAAAAGATATACCATTTGTCTTTGATGATGATTGTGTAGAAGCATTTGAAATACTTAAGAAAGCATTAGTCTCTGCACCTATTGTTCAGCCCCCTGATTGGAATTTACCCTTTGAAATTATGTGTGATGCTAGTGATTATGCTGTAGGTGCTGTTCTAGGGCAAAGAGTCGATAAGAAATTAAATGTTATTCATTATGCTAGTAAGACTCTAGACAATGCTCAAAGAAATTATGCTACTACTGAAAAAGAACTTTTAGCAGTTGTATTTGCTTGTGATAAGTTCAGGTCTTATATTGTTGATTCTAAAGTAACTATTCAAACAGATCATGCTGCTATTAAATATCGTATGGAAAAGAAAGATACTAAACCTAGACTTATTAGATGTGTTCTCTTGCTACAAGAATTTGATTTGCATATTGTTGATAGAAAGGGAGCTGAGAACCCCGTTGGAGACAACTTGTCTAGGTTAGAAAATATTCTTGATGACCCACTACATATTAATGATGACTTTCCTGATGAGCAATTAAATGTTATAAGTACTTCTCGTAGTAGTCCATGGTATGCTGATTATGCTAATTATATTGTTGCTAAGTTTATACCACCTAGTTTCACATACCAGCAAAAGAAAAAGTTTTCTATGACTTGAGACATTACTTTTGCGATGACCCACATCTTTATAAAGAAGAAGTAGATGGTGTTATTAGGCGTTGTGTACCTGAGCATGAACAGGAACAGATCCTACGCAAGTGTCATTCCGAGTCTTATGGAGGACACCATGCTGGAGATAGAACTGCCCATAAGGTATTGCAATCTGGTTTTTATTGGCCTACTCTCTTCAAGGATGCCTATAAGTTTGTCTTGTCTTGTGATGAATGTCAAAGAATTGGTAATATTAGTAGACGTCAAGAAATGCCTATGGATTATTCACTTGTTATTGAACTGTTTGATGTTTGGGGCTTTGATTATATGGGACCTTTTCCTGCCTCTAATGGATACACACATATTTTAGTTGCTATTGATTACGTTACTAAGTGGGTAGAAGCTATTCCAACTAGTAGTGCTGATCATAACACTTCTATTAAAATGCTTAAAGAAGTTATTTTCCCGAGGTTTGGAGTCCCTAGATATTTAATGACTGATGGTGCTTCACACTTTATTCATGGTGCTTTCCGTAAAATGCTTGCTAAATATGATGTTAATCATAGAATTGCATCCCCTTATCACCCACAGTCTAGTGGTCAAGTAGAGTTGAGCAATAGAGAGCTCAAATTAATTTTGCAAAAGACTGTTAATAGGTCTAGAAAGAATTGGTCTAAGAAACTTGATGATGCATTATGGGCTTATAGAACTGCATACAAAAATCCTATGGGTATGTCCCCGTATAAAATGGTCTATGGAAAAGCATGTCACTTACCTCTCGAACTAGAACATAAGGCATATTGGGCTATTAAAGAACTCAAGTATGATTTTAAACTTGCCGGTGAGAAGAGGTTATTTGATATTACCTCACTTGATGAATGGAGAACCCAAGCTTATGACAATGCCAAGTTGTTTAAAGAAAAAGTTAAAAGATGGCATGACAAAAGGATACAAAAGCGTGAGTTTAATGTAGGTGATTATGTATTGCTATACAACTCTCGTTTAAGATTTTTTGCAGGAAAACTTCTCTCTAAATGGGAAGGCCCCTACGTCATCGAAGAGGTCTATCGTTCCGGTGCCATAAAAATCAACAACTTCGAGGGAACAAATCCAAAGGTGGTAAGCGGTCAAAGAATTCAACATTATATCTCAGGTAATCCCATAAATGTTGAAACCAATATTATTTAAACCATAACCCCGGAGGAATACATATGGGACACTTTTCGAAACATTTCAGACTCCGAAAAGGAATAGGTATGTGGTACGGTAAGTAAACCGACTCCAAAAAAAAAATTTAAGGCAATATTTCTCCGTTTTGGAATATTTAGAAAAATAGAAAAATAAGTAGCAGTCCGGGAAGGACACGAGGGTGGTGGGCGCGCCCTACCCCCCTGGGCGTGCCCCCTACCTCGTGAGCACCTCGTGTGCCTTCTGGACTCCGTTTTCTTGCACGATACGTATTTTGGTCGATAAAAATTCATTATATAACCTCCCGAAGGTTCTGACTCCTGTATCACGCAAAAATCTTATGTTCTTGTTTCGAGCTATTTTCTGTCAGGGTTTTCCTGGCTAGGCATCATGTCGTCTCCCTCCTCCAACAATGGTGACAATGATGCTTGGCTAATGAAGATAGATCTGAAGAGGGAAGAACCCACGAGGGTCAACAAGGATGAAAGGATCAAGAAGGCCACGGAGGATCAAGTTCCGGCAACAAAAGACATCCTTCAACTTGATCATAACCTTCTTACCCCAACTGAGATCGAAGCTTTCAAGATGATTGAGTTAGCTCGTATACAAAAGAAAATATCTCACACAAGAAAATATTTTGTTGAAGGAGCATATTGTCGCACTCAAGGCCATTATTCTCAAGCTAGAGGACCTCTTACGCTCGATGTGCGATTATCTGTCACCTCCACCGTCTCCTCCAACAAAGAAGAATTAGTATCTGGGTATGGGCACTCCCCTTGGCAACTGCCAAGCTTGGGGGAGGTGCCCCGGTATCATATCACAATCACAACTCCTATCTTTACCGTTTTTCTTAGTTCGATCCTATTAGTAGTATCTTGATCTAGTAGAATAAAGTTTATGGCATGATCTAGTTTTGAGTTTTGCTTTATGATCTCTCTATGTAATCGAGTCCGTGAGTTATATATAATAAAGATTAGTGTTGAGTCAAGGGCTTGATTATTTTGCCATGATCTTGGGTGAATAAAAGAAAGAAGAAAAGAATAAAAAGAAAAAAGTTCATGTTGATCTTATTGAGAGTAATGACTTCAATAGAAAGAGTATGATGATTAAAAGTTGTTGGGAGTTGGTAGACATAGTTTTGGTCATTGTTGCAATTTATAGGAAGTAATAAGGAAAGAGAGGTTTTCACATATAGGTATATTTTCATTGACATCTTTTATGATTGGGAGCACTCATTAAAATATGACATGCTAAAGAGTTGATATTGGATAAGGAAGACAACGTAATGAGTTATGTCTTTCTTATATCTGAGATAAAGTATGTTGTCATGGTTCCTATAACTTGTTGAGCTTGCCTTTCCCCCTCATGCAAGCCAAATTCTTAGCACCAAGTAGAAATACTACTTGTGCTTCCAAAATCCCTAAACCAGTTTTGCCATGAGAGTCCACCATATCTACCTATGGATTGAGTAAGATCCTTCAAGTAAGTTGTCATCGGTGCAAAGCAATAAAAATTGCTCTAAATATGTATGATTGATTGGTGTGGGAGGAATAAGCTTTATACGATCTTGTGATGTGGAAGTAATAAAAGCGACGGACTTCATAATAAAGGTTCATATCACAAGTGGCAATATAAGGTGACGTTATTTCGCATTGAGATTTTATATATCCAACCATAAAAGCGCATGGCAACCTCTGCTTCCCTCTGCGAAGGGCCTATCCTTTATTATTATCTCCTACCTTATGCAAGAGTCATGGTGACCTTCACCCTTCCTTTTTCATTTTATCCTTTGGCAAGCTCAGCATGTTGGAAAGAACATGATATATATATATCTAATTGGATGTAGGGGAGCATGAACCATTATTGTTGACATTACCCTTGAGGTAAAAGGTTGTGGGGCAAAACTATAAGCCCCTATCTTTCTCTGTGTCCGATTAAAGCTCCGTAACCACAAGTATTGCGCGAGTGTTATCAATTATGGGAGACTAAATGATAGTTGAGTATGTGGACTTGCTTTTTAGCTCTGACATAGACTCTTTCCGATGTTATGATAAATTGCAATTGCTTCAATGACTGAGATTATAGTTTGTTGGATCCCAATAAGGTTTATGATTTATACTTTTTGCATTGTGAATAGATCATCACTTGAACATAAGTAATCATATGACAAAATCTATATATGTTGCTGTTATAAGAATAATCATGATGCCTTCATGTCCGTATTTTATTTTTATCGACGCCTCTACCTCTAAACATGAGGACATATTTATAGTTATCGGCTTTTCGCTTGAGGACAAGCGAGGTCTAAGCTTGGGGGAGTTGATACGTCCATTTTGCATCATGCTTTTATATCGATATTTATTGCATTATGCACTGTTATTTCACTTTATGTCACAGTACTTATGGCTATTCTCTCTTATTTTACAAGGTTTACATAAAGAGGGAGAATGCCGGCAGCTGGAATTCTGGTCTGGATAAGGAGCAAATATTAGAGACCTATTCTGCGCAACTCCAAAAGTCCTGAAACTCCATGGAACGTCTTAGAAGAAATAAAGAAAAATCCACGCCAAAGATGAAGGCCAGGGGGGCCACACCCTGCTCACGAGGGTGGGGGGCGCCCCCCCTAGGGCGCGCCCCCCTACCTCGTGGCCCCCCTGGTGGCTCTTTGATGCCCATCTTCTCCTATATGAGGTCTTTCAATGAGAAAAAAATAGAAAGGAACTTTTCGGGACGAGACTCCGCCACCACGAGGCGGAACCTTGGCGCATCCAATCTAGAGCTCCGGCAGAGCTGTTCTGTCGGGGATACTTCCTTCCCGGAGGGGGAAATCATCACCATCGTCAGCACCAACGCTCCTCTCATCGGGAGAGGGCAATCTCCATCAACATCTTCACCAGCACCATCTCATCTCCAAACCCTAGTTCATCTCTTGTATCCAATTCTTGTCTCAAAGTCCGGGATTGGTGCTGGTAGGTTGCTAGTAGTGTTGATTACTCCTTGTAGTTGATGCTAGTTCGTTTAATTGGTCGAAGATTATATGTTCAGATCCTATATGCATATTATTACCCCTCTGATTATGAACATGAATATGCTTTGTGAGTAATTACGTTCGTTCCTGAGGACAAGGGAGAAGTCTTGCTATGAGTAGTCATGTGAATTTGGTATTCGTTTGATATTTTGATAAGATGTATGTTGTCTAGCCTCTAGTGGTGTTATGTGAACGTCGACTACATAACACTTCACCATTATTTGGGCCTAGAGGAAGGTATTGGGAAGTAATAAGTAGATGATGGGTTGCTAGAGTGACAGAAGCTTAAACCCTAGTTTATGCGTTGCTTCGTAAGGGGCTGATTTGGATCCATATGTTTCATGCTATGGTTAGGTTTACCTTAATACTTTTGTTGTAGTTACGGATGCTTGCAATAGAGGTTAATCATAAGTGGGATGCTTGTTCAAGTAAGAATAGCACCCAAGCACCGGTCCACCCACATATCAAATTATCAAAGTATCGAACGCGAATCATATGAACGTGATGAAAACTAGCTTGACGATATTCCCATGTGTCCTCGGGAGCGCTTTTCCTATTATAAGAGTTTGTTCCGGCTTGTCCTTTGCTACAAAAGGATTGGGCCACCTTGCTGCACTTTATTTACTTTTGTTACTTGTTGCTCGTTACAATTTATCATATCACAAAACTATCTGTTACCACTTATTTCAGTACTTGCAGAGAATGCCTTGTTGAAAACCGCTTATCATTTCCTTCTGCTCCTCGTTGGGTTCGACACTCTTACTTATCGAAAGGACTATGATAGATCCCCTATACTTGTGGGTCATCACCCTCCTGGCCGGCCGCACCTCCCCCCTTGCTCCTTTATATACGGGGGCAGGGGGCACCCTAGACACACAACAATTGATCGTTTGATCTTTTAGCCGTGTGCGGTGCCCCCCTCCACCATAGTCCACCTCGATAATACTATAGCGGTGCTTAGGCGAAGCGCTGCGTCGGTAGAACATCATCGTCGTCACCACGCCATCGTGCTGACGAAACTCTCCCTCAACACTCGGCTGGATCGGAGTTCGAGGGACTCATCGAGCTGAACGTGTGCTGAACTCGGAGCTGCCGTGCGTTCGGTACTTGATCGGTCGGACCATGAAGATGTATGACTACATCAACTGTGTTGTGCTAACTCTTCCGCTTTCGGTCTACGAGGGTATGTGGACAATACTCTCCCCTCTCGTTGCTATGCATCACCATGATCTTGCGTGTGCGTAGGATATTTTTTGAAATTACTACATTCCCCAACAAATATTATCTAGAAGTTTAGTAGCTTCTCCTAAAGTGATTTCCATAAAAGTTCCTCCCGCGGCCGAATCTAAAAGATTTCTAGAAGCAAAATTCAATCCTGCATAAAAAATTATATAATCATCCACAAATTCAAACCATGAGTAGCGCAATTACGTATCATTAATTTCATCCTCTCCCAAGCTTGTGCAATATGTTCCTGATCAAGTTGCTTAAAATTCATAATATCATTTCTAAGAGAGATGATCTTAGCGGGAGGAAAATACTTAGAGATAAAAAGCAACTTTGCACTTGTTCCAAGAATCAATACTATTTTTAGGCAAAGACGAAAACCAAGCTTTAGCACGATCTCTAAGCGAAAAAGGAAATAGCTTCAATTTAACACTATCATTATCCACATCTTTCTTCTTCTGAATATCACACAAATCAACGAAGCTATTTAGATGAGTAGCGGCATCTTCACTAGGAAGGCCGGAAAACGGATCTTTCATGACAAGATTCAGCAAGGCAGCATTAATTTCACAAGATTCAGCATCGGTGAGAGGAGCAATCGGAGTGCTAATAAAATCATTGTTGTTGGTATTGGTAAAGTCACACAATTTAGTGTTATCTCGATCCATCGCGACAAGCAAGCAATCCAACACACAAGCAAAGAAGAAACGGGCAAAAAGAGGCAAATAAAGAAAGAGAGGGAGGATAGAGAGAGGGCGAATAAAACGGCATGGGTGAAGTGGGGGAGAGGAAAACGAGAGGCAAATGGCAAATAATGTAATGCGGGAGATAAGGGTTTGTGATGGGTACTTGGTATGTTTGACTTTTGCGTAGACCTCCCTGGCAACGGCGCCAGAAATCCTTCTTGCTACCTCTTGAGCACTGCGTTGGTTTTCCCTTGAAGAGGAAAGGGTGATGCAGCAAAGTAGCGTAAGTATTTCCCTCAGTTTTTGAGAACCAAGGTATCAATCCAATAGGAGGCTATGCGCGAGTCCCTTGCACCTGCACAAAACAAATAAATCCTCGCAACCAACGCGATAAGGGGTTGTCAATCCCTACATGGTCACTTACGAGAGTGAGATCTGGTAGATATGATAAGATAATATTTTTGGTATTTTTATGATAAAGATGCAAAGTAAAATAAAAGGTAATAAAACTAACTAAGTATTGGAAGATTAATATGAAGAAGACAGACACGGGGCCATATGTTTCACTAGTGGCTTCTCTCAAGAGCATATGTATTTTACGATGGGTGAACAAATTATTTTGAGCAATTGACAGAATTGAGCATTGTTATGAGAATATCTAGGTATGATCATGTATATAGGCATCACGTCCAGGACAAGTAGACCGACTCCTGTCTGTATCTACTACTATTACTCCACACATCGACCACTGTAGGATCGAAAGTATGTCTAAAGGGGGGTGATTAGACTACTTGACCAAATAAAAACTTAACCTTTTCCCAATTTTAGTTCTTGGCTGATTTTAGCTATTGTAGGACAAGTCAAGCAATCATCACACAATTCAAGCAAGCATGCAAAGAGTATATTGGCAGCGGAAAGTAAAGCATGCAACTTGCAAGAATGTAAAGGGAAGGGTTTGGAAAATTCAAACGCAATTGGAGACACGGATGTTTTTCCCGTGGTTCGGATAGGTGGTGCTATCCTACATCCACGTTGATGGAGACTTCAACCCACAAAGGGTAACGGTTGCGCGAGTCCACGGAGGGCTCCACCCATGAAGGGTAACGGTTGCGCGAGTCCACAGAGGGCTCCACCCACAAAGGGTCCACGAAGAAGCAACCACCCACAAAGGGTCCACGAAGAAGCAACCTTGTCTATCCCACCATGGCCATCGCCCACGAAGGACTTGCCTCACTAGCGGTAGATCTTCACGAAGTAGGCGATCTCCTTGCCCTTACAAACTCCTTGGTTCAACTCCACAATCTTGTCGGAGGCTCCAAAGTAACACCTAGCCAATCTAGGAGACACCACTCTCCAAGAAGTAACAAATGGTGTGTAGGTAATGAACTCCTTGCTCTTGTGCTTCAAATGATAGTCTCCCCAACACTCAACTCTCTCTCATAGGATTTGGATTTTGTGGAAAGAAGATTTGAGTGGAAAGTAACTTGGGAAGGCTAGAGATCAAGATTCATATGGTAGGAATGGAATATCTTGGTCTCAACACATGAGTAGGTGGTTCTCTCTCAGAACATATTAGTTGGAATTGTATATGTGTTCTGATGGCTCTCTCCACGAATGAAGAGGAGGTGGAGGGGTATATATAGCCTCCACACAAAATCCAACCGTTACACACAGTTTTCCAATCTCGGTGGGACCGAATCAACAAGCTCGGTCGGACCGAAAAGGTAAACCTAGTGACCGTTAGAGATTTTCGGTGGGACTGACATGCAACTCGGTAGGACCGATATGGTTAGGGTTTGGGCATAACGTAATCTCGGTGAGACCGATTACACAAACTTGGTGAGACCGATTTTGGTAATTAGCTAACCAGAGAGTTGGTCAGGCAAACTCGGTGGGACCGATTTGCTCTTTCGGTGAGACCGAAAAGTTACAAAAAGGAAACACTTAATTTACATTGCAATCATGGTGGGACCGATTCGCTCTTTCGGTGAGACCGAAAAGTTATGAAAGGGAAACAGAGAGTTTGCAATCCCATCTCGGTGAGACCGAGATCCCTATCGGTAGAACCGAATTGCTAGGGTTTGGCAGTGGCTTATGACAAGTGAAACTCGGTGGCGCCGGATAGAAAGAATCGGTAGGACCGAGTTTGGCTTAGGGTTTAGGTCATATGTGGATATGGGAAAGTAGTTGAGGGTTTTGGAGCATATAACTAAGCACATGAAGCAAGAGGCTCATTAAGCAACACCTCATCCCTCCTTGATAGTATTGGCTTTTCCTAAAGACTCAATGTGATCTTGGATCACTAAAATATAAAATGAAGAGTCTTGAGCTTTTGAGCTTGAGCCAATACTTTGTCCTTAGCATTTTGAGGGTTCCACTTTCACATCCATGCCATGCCAATCATTGAGCTTTCCTAAAATAATCATCTTGGAATAGCATTAGCTCAATGAGCTATATGTTGTTATGAATTACCAAAACCACCTAGGGGTAGTTGCACTTTCAATCTCCCCCTTTTTGGTAATTGATGACAACATATAGATCAAAGCTTCGACAAATGATAATAAGCATGAAATATATCGTCGCTTTGAGAAGTATGTGATAAGTAAGAGCTCCCCCTAAATTTGTGCATATTTAAAATTTGCTTTGGACTGCAAATGCACAAAGAGTTAGAGTCATGGGTTACTCTTCCATGTCACATACATCTTGGTGGAGCGCTTAAAATGATAAGAATGAAATACATGCACTCATCACCAAGAAAAGTGAATGATCACATAAGATAGATAAGATAATAGCATTCACCAAGCATTAAGTGTAGCTTATGATCAAACACATGATCATCAATGTCTCACAAGCAATGACATAGTATCTCAAGCACTCAAAAGCAAACAAAGTTCGAAAAACCACCAAATAAAGCAAGAGAGAGAAAAAGCAACACTCTCTCTCTCTCTCTCTCTCGAAGCCTATGATCTATACATTTTCCCCCTTTGGCAACAAGTTACCAAAAAGTTCCTAGAAAATGCATAGTGCTAGATCGACGCTCAGGCTTGATCTTCAGGTGGTGGTGGAGTCCGGAGCACTCCAAGGACGAAGGCTTCTGTAGACGCTGAAGTAGGCGCTGGAGTTGGAGCTGAAGTAGATGCTGGAGCTGGTGGAACTGAGGCTGTAGCTGGTGCAGAAGTGGTGGCTCTCGTGTCAGCAACTGGCACTACAGACGACCTCGGACCTCGTGGCACTCTGGCAAAGGCATCAGTTGTAGTCCTGCCTCTCCTCTCCTGCATGTCATCCTGGAGCTGCTCCACTGCAGTCTGAATCTCTGTTACCTTGACATCCAAGTCATAGAACTTTTGTTCCATGATTCTCTCTAAGCTTGCCTGGTTCTGAGTTAGGGTGGCTAGTCCTTTCTCAATCCGCAGGGTGGATGCAATTAGGTAACCAAGCTGCTCTAGTTTGGTTTTCAAGAAATACTCAGATGCCTCCTCTTGAGTTGGCATCTTGGCAGCTTTCTCCTTCCTTGCCTTCTCCTTCTTTGCTTGTGCTTGTGCAGACGATGGTTCATTCTCAGTCATCACAACTTTATTGTCCTCAAAATCTGGACGGATGGGCAGGTGTTCCTTGTCCAATAAGTATATGCCCGTGCCCATCTTGGAGTTGATTAATTCCTGAATTTGGGGGGCATATCCACAGCTCCTCTTCTGATCAGCTGCTGTCCTCTTAATAGTCTCTACTATAAGGCTCATGACTTTGAATTTCTGAGGTACATCAAATACGTGAAGCAAATTGATTGCATGGCCTCTGATCATCTTGTGATCACCTGACTTGGGCAAGAGAGTGTGCCTCAAAATCCAATTAATAGTTGGCAGCCCTGACAGAAGATAATGCACTGAGCCAAATTTGAAAGTTTCAAGAGCTTCATTTGGAATTTCTTTGTACATATTGGACATAGAGTTGTGGTCCATCTTCTTCCTGGCATAAATGTCCAAGTCATCTGCTTGCTCCTCTGGGGCATTGATCAACTTTTCCCATTCCTCAACAGTAGATTGGTACCTCGTACCTTCAGACATCCAAGTTATCCTACCATCTGGATAGAAGTGTGCCGTGGAGTAGAATTGCATAATGAGTTCCTCGTTCCACTTTGTGAGCTTCTGCCCAACAAAGTCTGCTACTCCACAAGCATTGAAGCTGTCTTGCACTCCAGGATAATGCTCTTCGTTGTCCTTGATATATTCCCAGTTGACCCATCTCATGTCACAGACTATTGGCTTCTTGTCAAGCAAAACTGTCTCATAGAAGTCCTGCTGTTCCTTAGTGTGAAATCTGTAATCCACAGCAATCCTCCTCCTTGAAGCATACGGATCTGCTTCTCTCCACTTCCTCAGCCCTGAGTCTCTCCTGAGCTTCATATCCTCAGCCACAGGATGAGCATCATTGTGGTCTGGGATCTTGGGCTTGAGCTTTCTCAGAACATTCTCTTCCTCTTCTTCTGCAGCTTCAGGCACTGGGGACTTGTTCTTTTCAGCAGCTGGGATGCTTCTTGTATTTCTCTTTGGTTTTGGCTTTGGAGCTGGCTTGGCCTTGGAAGCAGCTGCCCCTGATCTTATGGCATCACCCATCAGCTTGGGTGCCTTAGGTGCTAGTGCAGCAACCTCTTCTTCTTCCTCTTCTTCCATGACGGAAGCCTTTCCAAGCACTCTGGCTATGGTCTTCTTGACCCTTTCCTTCCTTTTCTTGCCCTCAGCAGCAACTGGCTCTATGGGAGTGGGCTTCTCAGTTGAAGCTCTGGCCTTTGACATAGGCTGCCTGCCTGCTGGCCTTTTGACTTTCAAGCCTGGCTTTTGTGCCTTGAGCTGGTTCAACTCTCTTGGAAGTTGCTTCCTCTTCCGCCACATAATCTTCATCCTCAGAATCTGAAATTCTCTTCTTTCTCTGTCTGGTGGCAGCTTTTGGCAGATTGCTTGGAGTACTTCTGCTGCCATCATCTGAAGAACTTGAGGGACTAGTGCCCTCACTCATCTGCACTTGCTGCTCTGACAAGTTCTGGCTGTCACTCTGATCAGACATGTTGCAAACTCGACTGCTGACCCTGTGAATAGTTTATAGATGAGGTAGAATAGATGAGCATCACAAAATGCAGAGATTTTTGCAAAAGAATGATCCGAAAACTTAGTTTTAGTTTCCCAGTGAAATCATCTTGGATCTACAGATTTTCAAACTCGGTGATACCGAAGCAGTTTTGGAACCTAAACTAGTGAACTCGGTCAGACCGAGTCACAGTTCGGTGGCACCGAGACTGCTAGGGTTTCACAAAGTTCCAAAATCGGTCACACCGATAAGTAATTCTCGGTCAGGCCGAGTCTCACTTGTGCAATGGCATAAGCCAAATCGGTGGGACCGAGTTTTTCAACTCGGTGGGTCCGAGATGGTTTCGGCGGAAACCTAACCCTAAAATTTTCGAATCACAACTAATCTACGAACGCATTGACTAGATAGGAGTGTTTCAATCGTGGCAAGAATCATGATGATCACAATGTGCTAAGAATCGGATTGGAGAATAGCACAAAGATCGAGTCCATACCCTAGTTCGGCGGAGACTCGCTAAGGCGGCAACGGCGGGGTAGAATTCCGTTAACGGCGATGGAGACCAGGAACTGGAGGTGGCTGGCAGCGAGAAGACGATCCGGAGACCACGTTGGCAGAGCAGGCTATCGCGCGGGCGAAGGGGTTCGGAGAAATTTCCAAATTTTTGCCCGTGACTATATATAGCCCGACCCTGTCGGTGTGACCGAGTGGAACAACTCGGTGGCACCGAGATTCATAACTGCAAGCAGTTACTGAAACTCGGTGTGACCGAAAAGTTCAAATCGGTTGCACCGAGATCGAAAACCTAGATCAACTTAATGATCTCGGTAGGACCGAATGTGGGGTATCGGTCAGACTGAGAATCATAAAGAGGTTTTGGAAGTTTAAGTCTATGACGAATGGGGGACTCCGAGCGCTCCTCACACAAAGTGGTTCGAATCTGACTTGATCAAATTTTGTGATGTAGCATGAATAGAGTTTGAGACGAGAAAAGCATAGATAGCTAGAGGAGGTTCTTAGGCATTCTTGTCCATCCACTTGGCAAAAGGAAATAAAACCGAACAATCAAAACAACAAGTGGATGTCCTCGAATGAGTAAAATATGCAACCAGCATGCTCACACAATAAGATGGCAAATGAAATATGTGACAAGGCATGCACGACCAATTCTAGCATCTATCAAGCAATTTGCGATGACAAGGTCATCTATATATGAGTATATTGACTTAGGAGTCAAGTGAGAACACTTGATCATAGGTCATACTCATCGTTTAAGCTCAAGTGGGGTTACCACTTTTACATAAAGCATTGTTGTGTTCACATCTTTAGAGTTGCTTTAACTCAAGTCTTAGAGTAAAGCTCCCCCTAGATGTGATATCCCCCCTTAGAGGGATGAACTAACCTCGGGTTTTGTCGATGATGACTTCATGTAGATGTTGAAGATGTGGATGCTCAATGTTGATGTAGATCACTTGGAGCTATCCATTTGAGTGAATTGCACTTTCAATACCTACATGGGTTAGTCCCACAAGGAACAAACAAGGATATCCATAGACATAGAGTGATGCACACACAAGATGATGTCCATGAAAACTTTTAGGTTACCTTGTCCCTTGTCTTACCAACAAGAGGGTTTGTGACTCCTTGAACTAGTGCAAGATGTGGAAGTTGATTGCACTTGTTCTTGCCAAAATGATAAGAGTGAAGTATGTTGGCGGAGTCACCCTCAAGAACTCTCTAGTTCTTCTTCTTTTGGATCCACACCATCTTGATGGGAATCCTTGGAGTTGTAGTCATACTTGATGAAGTGGAACTTGAAGTAGTCTTGGGAATCCACTTGACTAAGGTCTTAGGAGCTTCTTCAAATGCATCAATTTCCTCTTGAAGCTTGTCCTTGCCTTTTTGCTTGTAGTCTTGTAGTGGAAGATCATCTTGAGCTTGTGTCCCCTTGAAAGAAGTATCATACTTCTCTTGTTGAGGAACAAACTTTGTCTTGGGGTATTGATCTTCTTCCCACTCAACTCCATTGGCATTGAACTTTCGTTCGAAACCAACACCTTGATTCTTCCGGTGCATTCCTTGCTTGCGCACAATTTCCTCGAATTGCTTACTCCCGGCAAGGCTTTTGTACACTCCTTTCTCTATAATTCCCTTCAATAAGCTATTTTCTTGCTCAAGTGTAACTTGGCTAAGAGAATCATTAGTGGAATCAATAGAACTACTAGAAGCAACAATATTGGATTTAGCATGATCATTGTTACTACTAGAGGAAGAATCTTTCTTGTTCTTGTTACTAGACTTGACTTGAGGCATGTAAGTGGATAAGAGTAAACGCTTGGCAATGTAAGAAGAACTTTTCTTGCGGAGATCATCATTGATTGCTTTTAAGAACTCATGCTCTTGCTCAAGATTGAGCTTTTCAAAGCGTAATTTCTCATGAGCTCTTAAAAGTTCTCGATGATCTTCGAAGATAGTTTCATGAGCTAACTTAAGAGTGTTTAGTTCTTTAGTTAGAGCCTCAATCTTCTCCTTATCATTGTCATTCGTTTTATCTTGATTAGCATGATTAATTGATGTTCCATCATAGTATTCATCACTAGAGTTGTCAACAAGCAAATCATCACCTAACAAGTCATCTTCATCACTATTGAAATCAACATACTCGGGGTGTGTTGCCTTAGGACCTTTGGCCATGAAGCATCTTCCAATTCCTTCATTTAGTGAGTCAAATATGTCATAGGAGTTGGATGACACAAGTGCTAGACCGGCAACACCTTCATCTTGAGTATCTTCAGAGTCGGAGTGATAACTTCTCTCGGAGTGGCTGTCGGAGTCGGAGCTGGATACCCATTCACCAACATGAGCTTGATGTCTTAGTTTTGTGTAGCTCCTTGATAATTTTTCCTTCCTTTCCGGATCCTTGCTTCTCCGTGAGTATCTTCGTTCATAACGATCATCTCTACTCCTTCTCTCTCTTGGTGGTGATTCTTTGCTTCTTCTTTTTGGAGAATCTTCTCTTCTCTTGTAGGGAGCCGTACACTCATTGGAATAGTGTCCGGGTCTTCCACAGCTGTAGCAGTTTCGCTCTCGACTAGAAGATCTTTTGTCATTGTAGGACCTTGACTTGAAGCTTCTATCTTTGCTTCTACTCTTGTAGAACTTGTTGAAGTTCTTCACCATTAAGCTCAATTCTTCATTGAAGTTTTGTTTCTCACTTGATGATGTAGGGGCTTCACATGAGGCTTTGTAGGCACCACTTGATTTGTTGTGAAATTCCTCTTTATCCTTAAGTGACATCTCATGAGCAACAATTCTTCCAATCACCTCCGTTGGCTTGAGATCTTTTTTAATTGGGCATCATTTGGATCAATGTGCACACGGTATCATATTTTCCATCCAAGGCTCTTAGAATCTCCTTGATGATGAATCTATCGGTCATCTCTTCACTTCCTAAGCCGGCAATCTCATTTGTGATGAGAGCAAGCCTAGAGTACATTTCAGTGACACCTTCACCATCCTTCATTTTGAACTTGTCAAGTTGACTTTGAAGCACATCCAACTTGGATTCCTTGACGGAGTCGGTACCTTCGTGCATATCAATCAAAGTGTCCCAAATTTCCTTTGCATTCTCAAGACGGCTGATTTTGTTGAATTCTTCGGGGCACAATCCGTTGAAGAGAATATCACAAGCTTGAGCATTGTATTGCAACATCTTCAACTCATCCGCGGTAGCTTCACGGTTTGGTTCTTTCCCATCAAAGAAGTCACCTTGCAAACCGACACACACAATAGCCCAAATGGCGGGGTTATGTCCAAGAATATGCATTTTCATTTTATGCTTCCAACTAGCAAAATTAGTACCATCAAAGTAAGGACCTCTACGGTGATAATTTCCCTCGCTAGACGCCATACTCTCCTAGGTTGTGAAACCAAGGCTATGACCACCAAAAGCTATGGAGATCAAAGCAAATGGAGACCAAAGCTCTGATACCACTTGTAGGATCGAAAGTATGTCTAGAGGGGGGTGATTAGACTACTTGACCAAATAAAAACTTAACCTTTTCCCAATTTTAGTTCTTGGCAGATTTTAGCTATTGTAGGACAAGTCAAGCAATCATCACACAATTCAAGCAAGCATGCAAAGAGTATATTGGCAGCGGAAAGTAAAGCATGCAACTTGCAAGAATGTAAAGGGAAGGGTTTGGAGAATTCAAACGCAATTGGAGACACGGATGTTTTTCCCATGGTTCGGATATGTGGTGCTATCCTACATCCACGTTGATGGAGACTTCAACCCACAAAGGGTAACGGTTGCGCGAGTCCACGGAGGGCTCCACCCACGAAGGGTAACGGTTGCGCGAGTCCACGGAGGGCTCCACCCACAAAGGGTCCACGAAGAAGCAACCACCCACAAAGGGTCCACGAAGAAGCAACCTTGTCTATCCCACCATGGCCATCGCCCACGAAGGACTTGCCTCACTAGCGGTAGATCTTCATGAAGTAGGCGATCTCCTTTCCCTTACAAACTCCTTGGTTCAACTCCACAATCTTGTCGGAGGCTCCCAAGTAACACCTAGCCAATCTAGGAGACACCACTCTCCAAGAAGTAACAAATGGTGTGTAGGTAATGAACTCCTTGCTCTTGTGCTTCAAATGATAGTCTCCCCAACACTCAACTCTCTCTCTCATAGGATTTGGATTTTGTGGAAAGAAGATTTGAGTGGAAAGCAACTTGGGAAGGCTAGAGATCAAGATTCATATGGTAGGAATGGAATATCTTGGTATCAACACATGAGTAGGTGGTTCTCTCTCAGAACATATTAGTTGGAATTGTATATGTGTTCTGATGGCTCTCTCCATGAATGAAGAGGAGGTGGAGGGGTATATATAGCCTCCACACAAAATCCAACCATTACACACAGTTTTCCAATCTCGGTGGGACCGAATCAACAAGCTCGGTCGGACCGAGAAGGTAAACCTAGTGACCGTTAGAGATTTTCGGTGGGACTGACATGCAACTCGGTAGGACCGATATGGTTAGGGTTTGGGCATAACGTAATCTCGGTGAGACCGATTACACAAACTCGGTGAGACCGATTTTGGTAATTAGCTAACCAGAGAGTTGGTCAGGCAAACTCGGTGGGACCGATTTGCTCTTTCGGTGAGACCGAAAAGTTACAAAAAGGAAACACTGAATTTACATTGCAATCTCGGTGGGACCGATTCGCTCTTTCGGTGAGACCGAAAAGTTACGAAAGGGAAACAGAGAGTTTGCAATCCCATCTTGGTGAGACCGAGATCCCTATCGGTAGAACCGAATTGCTAGGGTTTGCCAGTGGCTTATGACAAGTGAAACTCGGTGGCGTCGGATAGAAAGTATCGGTAGGACCGAGTTTGGCTTAGGGTTTAGGTCATATGTGGATATGGGAAAGTAGTTGAGGGTTTTGGAGCATATCACTAAGCACATGAAGCAAGAGGCTCATTAAGAAACACCTCATCCCTCCTTGATAGTATTGGCTTTTCCTAAAGACTCAATGTGATCTTGGATCACTAAAATATAAAATGAAGAGTCTTGAGCTTTTGAGCTTGAGCCAATCCTTTGTCCTTAGCATTCTGAGGGTTCCACTTTCACATCCATGCCATGCAAATCATTGAGCTTTCCTGAAATAATCATCTTGGAATAGCATTAGCTCAATGAGCTATATGTTGTTATGAATTATCAAAACCACCTAGGGATAGTTGCACTTTCAACCGCTATCCAGCATGCATCTAGAGTACTAAGTTCATAAGAATAGAGTAACGCCTTAAGCAAGATGACATGATGTAGAGGGATAAACTCATGCAATATGAAATAAACCCCATCTTGTTATCCTCGATGGCAACAATACAATACGTGCCTTGCTGCCCCTACTGTCACTGGGAAAGGACACCGCAAGATTGAACCCAAAGCTAAGCACTTCTCCCATCGCAAGAAAGATAAATCTAGTAGGCCAAACCAAACTGATAATTCAAAGAGACTTGCAAAGATAACCAATCATACATAAAAGAATTTAGAGAAGATTCAAATATTGTTCATAGATAAACTTGATCATAAACCCACAATTCATCAGTCTCAACAAACACACCGCAAAAGAAGATTACATCGAATAGATCTCCACAAGAGAGGGGGAGAACTTTGTATTGAGATCCAAAAAGAGAGAAGAAGCCATCTAGCTAATAACTATGGACCCGAAGGTCTGAGGTAAACTACTCACACTTCATTGGAGAGGCTATGGTGTTGATGTATAAGCCCTCCGTGATCGATGTCCCCTTCGGCGGAGCTCCGGAACAGGCCCCAAGATGGGATCTCGTGGATACAGAAAGTTACGACGGTGGAATTAGGGTTTTGGCTCCGTATGTGATCATTTGGGGGTACGTAGGTATATATAGGAGGAAGAAGTACGTCGGTGCAGCAACAGGGGGCCCACGAGGGTGGAGGGCGCGCATGGGGGGTAGGCACGCCCCCCTACCTCGTCGCCTCCCTGTTGGTTGCTTGATGTAGGGTCCAAGTCTCCTGGATCTTGTTCATTCCAAAAATCACGTTCCCAAAGGTTTCATTCCGTTTGGACTCCGTTTGATATTCCTTTTCTTCGAAACCCTAAAATAGGCAAAAAAACAGCAATTCTGGGCTGGGCCTCCGGTTAATAGGTTAGTCCCAAAAATAATATAAAAGTGGAAAATAAAGCCCAATAATGTCCAAAATAGTAGATAATATAGCATGGAGCAATCAAAAATTATAGATACGTTGGAGACGTATTAGTGGCCAGCAGCATCAGGCAGCTGCGCGACGGTCACGCTGGCGCCGAGCGGCCGCCGGGGCCGGGCGCCTGCGTTGGGGCTGACTCGCCTTGGAGAGCTGGAAGGCGCCAAAGATCGCCCTGACCGCCTCGATTTCGTCCGCAGCGAGGGGCTCCCTGAAGAGGTTGAGGAAGCGCTGTGTGGCCGCCTCCAACGAGTCCGGGCCGTTGGGGTCATCAGCGATGCCCCTTCTCTTCTTCAGGATAGAGCGCGCCCGCTCGATGGAGTGGAGAGTCGAGGCAGGCTGCCCGGCCAGGCGGCGGCTGGTGCGGCGAGGTGGGGGCGGGGCCTGATACGTCTCCAACGTATATATAATTTTTTTATTGTTCCATGCTATCATATTATCAACCTTGGATGTTTTATATGCTATTTTATATGATTTTTGGGACTAACCTATTAACCCAGGGCCTAGTGCCAGTTTCTATTTTTTTCCTTGTTTTAGAATATCGCAGAAAAGGAAAATCAAACGGAATCCAATTGATCTGAAACTTCACGGAACTTATTTTTGGATCAGAAGAAGGCCAGAAGACTTGGAGTCCACGTAAGGGAAGCTTCAAGGAGGCCACGAGGTAGGGGGCGCGCCCTCCACCCTCGTGGGCTCCTCGTGGCTCCCCTGACGTACTTCTTCCGCCTATATATCTCCATATACCCTAAAAACATCCGGGAGCACAATAGATCGGGAGTTCCGCCGCCAGAAGCCTCCGTAGCCACCGAAAGCCAATCTAGACCCGTTCCGGCACCCTGCCGGAGGGGGCAATCCCTCTCCGGTGGCCATCTTCATCATCCCGGTGCTCTCCATGACGAGGAGGGAGTAGTTCTCCCTCGGGGCTGAGGGTATGTACCAGTAGCTATGTGTTTGATCTCTCTCTCTCTCGTGTTCTTGAGGTGATACGATCTTAATGTATCGCGAGCTTTGCTATTATATTTGGATCCTATGATGTTTCTCCCCCCCCCCCTCTACTCTCTTGTAATGGATTGAGTTTCGCTTTTGAAGTTATCTTATCGGATTGAGTCTTTAAAGATTTGAGAACACTTGATGTATGTCTTGCCGTGCATATCTGTGGTGACAATGGGATATCACGTGATTCACTTGATGTATGTTTCGGTGATCAACTTGCGGGTTCCGCCCATGAACCTATGCATAGGGGTTGGCACACGTTTTCGTCGTGATTCTCCGGTAGAAACTTTGGGGCACTCTTTGAGATTCTATGTGTTGGTTGAATAGATGAATCTGAGATTGTGTGACGCATATCGTATAATCATGCCCATGGATACTTGAGGTGACATTGGAGTATCTAGGTGACATTAGGGTTTTGATTGATTTGTGTCTTAAGGTGTTATTCTAGTACGAACTCTAGGTCTGTTTGTGAAACCTATAGGAATAGCCCAATAGATTGATTGGAAAGAATAACTTTGAGGTGGTTTCGTACCCTACCATAATCTCTTCGTTTGTTCTCCATTGTTAGTGACTTTGGAGTGACTCTTTGTTGCATGTTGAGGGACAATTATGTGATCCAACTATGTTATTATTGTTGAGAGAACTTGCACTAGTGAAAGTATGAACCCTAGGCCTTGTTTCCTAGCATTGCAATACCGTTTACGCTCACTTTTATCATTAGTTACCTTGCTGTTTTTATATTTTCATATTACAAAAACCATTATCTACTATCCATATACCACTTGTATCACCATCTCTTCGTCGAACTAGTGCACCTATACAATTTACCATTGTATTGGGTGTGTTGGGGACACAAGAGACTCTTTGTTATTTGGTTGCAGGGTTGCTTGAGAGAGACCAACTTCATCCTACGCCTCCTACGGATTGATAAACCTTAGGTCATCCACTTGAGGGAAATTTGCTACTGTCCTACAAACCTCTGTACTTGGAGGACCAACAACGTCTACAAGAAGAAGGTTGTGTAGTAGACATCAAGCTCTTTTCTGGCGCCGTTGCCGGGGAGGTTAGCGCTTGAAGGTATATCTTTAGATCTTGCAATCGAGTCTTTTAGTTTCTTGTTTTATCACTTGTTTAGTTTAAAAAAGAAAATTACAAAAAAAATATGGAATTGAGTTTCCTCATACGCTTCATCTTTTTAATATCTTTCGTGAGTATGATGGAAAGGAAAATTGTGCTCAAGTGCTAGAGGAAGAAGTCTATAAAATGTTTGGCACTAAATCTTTGAATGATGAGCATGATTGCAATGTTGTTAGTACGAATTCTTTGAATATCCATGATACTAATGATGATTGCACTAGTTATGATGTCTCCTATAAACATGTCAATTTTTGTGGAGTGCATTGGGTTTGTAAGTACACACCAAATAGGGAAGATAGATATTGCAAGAGGCATAAGTACTTAGAAACTAAATTGTTGCAAGAAAGGCTAGATGAATGTGTTGAAAATTTAAATTATCTTGGCCATACTTGTGAGCTTTGCAATGAACATGATCATTTCAATACCCAATGCAAATTTTTTCATGATCGTATCGTGTCCAAAAATTGTGATGACTTGATTTCCCTTGCACATCATAATGAACTTAGTTTGCTCTTGGGTTATGAAGAAATGAAACGTATAACTAAGGATATTCCAAAATTTGTCCTTGATAGAGTTCTTCATTTTGATCTAGAGGAAATTTATATGTATTGTGCGGTGAATTGTATTGAAAAGCCTTATATTGCCAACTACATAAAGAAAAGAAAACAAATAGAAGATGAAGAGAATACTAATGAAAGGGAAGATACTTCCCAATATCCTCCTATTATTTCTTATGATGAATCAGGTAACGAGGAGGAGCCTCCTATTCAACCAATCTCATTAATAAGGAGCTCCAAAAATAGGATTGAACCCATACATGATGTGGTGAAGAAGAAGAAAAGAAAAAGGAAGAAAGGTAAAAAGATATATCCCCCAAATAATGTTGCTCCTATTACTATTGTGCCTCATGAAAATATAATTGTGGAAGATAATGATACTTCTTATGATCTTGAAAATCTTTTTGGCACTTGCTTGGAAGAATATGATAATTGCTATACTATTGGTGATATCCATGCTATTAATGATGAGAGTGATTATGCTTATGATATGAAAAGGCCCAAGATTGGGGATGCTATGTTTGATGAAGATGATGTTTTTGAGAATATATTTGTTGCAATTAATGTTTGTCCCAAGCTTGGGGATGCTACGTTTAATGAAGATGATATTTTTAGTCTCCCAAGTTTTGATATGAAAATTTATAATGATGATAGCATGCCTCCTACTTATGATGATTATTGTGATGATACTTATGCTATAAAAAGTATTGATTATATTTATAAAACTTGTCATGATTATGATTACCCCTTTTCTGAACATTACTCTTTTAATGTGGAAACAATTTATAGTATTCGAGTCTCTTATGATACTCCCACTATTCCGAATGAGAAGAATTTTGCTTATGTGGAGAGTAATAAAATTTCTATGGTTGTAGATCATGAAAAGAATGCTTTAGGTGCTGGTTATATTGTTGAATTCATTCATGATGCTACTGAAAATTATTATGAGGGAGGAACATATGCTTGTAGGAATTGCAATAATATCAAGTTTCCTCTCTATGTGCTTAAAGTTTTGAAGTTATGCTTGTTTTGCCTTCCTATGCTAGTTGATTATTGTCCCCATAAATTGTTTTCTCACAAAATCCCTATGCATAGGAAGTGGGTTAGGTTTAAATGTGTTAGTCATATTCTTCATGATGCTCTCTTTATGTTTCAATTCTTATCTTTTATGTGAGCATCGTTGAAATCATCATGCCTAGCTAGGGGCGTTAAATGATAGCGCTTGTTGGGAGGCAACCCAATTTTATTTTTGTTCCTTGCTTTTTGATCCAGTTTAGTAATAAATAATTCATATAGCCTCTTTTTATATGTGGTTTTATGTTTTAATTAGTGTTTGTGCCAAGTAGAACCTTTGGGAAGACTTGGGGAAAGTCTTTGTGATCATGCTGTAAAAATAGAAACTTTAGCGCTCACGAGAATTGCTGCCACTTTTTATTGGAGAGTTATATTTAGTTAATTCTTTTTTAAGATGATTAATAGATAAATTCCTCACGTCCAGAAATTTATTTGAGAATTTTACGAGTTCCATAAGTATATGTTTGATCCAGATTACTACAGACTGTTCTGTTTTTGACAGATTCTGTTTTCTATGTGTTGTTTGCTTATTTTGATGCATCTATGGCTAGTAATAGAGTTTATGAACCATAGAGAAGTTGAAATACAGTAGATATTACACCAATATAAATAAAGAATGAGTTCACAAAAGTACCTAAGTGGTCATTTATTTTCTTATACTAACGGAGCTTGCGAGTTTTCTGTTAAGTTTTGTGTTGTGAAGTTTTCAAGTTTTGGGTAAAGATTCGATGGACTATGGAATAAGGAGTGGCAAGAGCCTAAGCTTGGGGATTCCCAAGGAACCCCGAGGTAATATTCAAGGACAACCAAAAGCCTAAGCTTGGGGATGCCACGGAAGGCATCCCCTCTTTCGTCTTCGTTCATCGGTAACTTTACTTGGAGCTATATTTTTATTCATCACATGATATGTGTTTTGCTTGGAGCGTCATTTTATTTTATTTAGTTTTGCTTGCTGTTTGAATAAAATACCAAGATCTGAAATTCTTAAATGTTAGAGAGTCTTCACATAGTTGCATAATTATTCGACTACTCATTGATCTTCACTTATATCTTTCGGAGTAGTTTGTTGTTGCTCTCGTGCTTCACTTATATTATTTTGAGAGTCCTAAACAGCATGGTAATTTGCTTTGGTTATGAATTTAGTCCTAATATTATGGGCATCCAAGAGGGATATAATAAAAACTTTCATATAGAGTGCATTGAATACTATGAGAAGTTTGATACTTGATGATTGTTTTGAGATATGGAGATGGTGATATTAGAGTCATGCTAGTTGAGTAGTTGTGGATTTGAGAGATGCTTGTGTTGAAGTTTGTGATTCCCGTAGCATGCACGTATGGTGAACCGTTATGTGATGAAGTCGGACCATGATTTATTTATTGACTGTCTTCCTTATGAGTGGCGGTCGGGGTCGAGCGATGGTCTTTTCCTACCAATCTATCCCCCTAGGAGCATCCGCGTAGTATTTTGTTTCGATAACTAATAAATTTTTGCAATAAGTATGTGAGTTCTTTATGACTAATGTTGAGTCCATGGATTATACGCACTCTCACCCTTCCACCATTGCTAGCCTCTCTAATACCGCGCACCTTTTGCCGGTACAATAAACCCACCATTTATCTTCCTCAAAACAGCCACCATACCTACCTATTATGGCATTTCCATAGTCATTCCGAGATATATTGCCATGCAACTTTCCACCGTTCCGGTTATTATGACACACTTCATCATTGTCATAATGCTTTGCATGATCATGTAGTTGACATCATATTTGTGGCAAGGCCACCGTTCATAATTCTTTCATACATGTCACTCATGAGTCATTGCACATCCCGATACACCACCGGAGGCATTCATATAGAGTCATATCTTGTCCTAAGTATCGAGTTGTAATTCTTGAGTTGTAAGTAAATAAAAGTGTGATGATCATCATTATTAGAGCATTGTCCAAGTGAGGAAAGGATAATGGCGACTATGATTCCCCCACAAGTCGGGATGAGACTCCGGACGAAAATAAATAAATAAATAAAAGAGGCCAAAGAAGCCCAAATAAAAAAAAGAGAAAAGAGGCCATAAAAAGAGAAGGCCCAAATAAAAAAAAGAGATAAAAAGAGAGAAGGGGCAATGCTACTATCCTTTTACCACACTTGTGCTTCAAAGTAGCACCATAATCTTCATGATAGAGAGTCTCCTATGTTGTCACTTTCATATACTAGTGGGAATCTTTCATTATAGAACTTGGCTTTATATTCCAATGATGGGATTCCTCAAAATGCCCTAGGTCTTCGTGAGCAAGCGAGTTGGATGCACACCCACTAGTTTCTTTTGTTGAGCTTTCATACATTTATAGCTCTAGTGCATCCATTGCATGGCAATCCCTACTCACTCACATTGATATCTATTGATGGGCATCTCCATAGCCCGTTCATACACCTAGTTGATGTGAGACTATCTTCTCCTTTTTGTCTTCTCCACAACCACCCTTCTATTCCACCTATAGTGCTATATCCATGGCTCACGCTCATGTATTACGTGAAGATTGAAAAAGTTTGAGAACATCAAAAGTATGAAACAATTGCTTGGCTTGTCATCGAGGTTATGCATGATTTAAATATTTTGTGTGGTGAAGATGGAGCATAGCCAGACTATATGATTTTGTAGGGATAGCTTTCTTTGGCCATGTTATTTTGAGAAGACATGATTGCTTTGTTAGTATGCTTGAAGTATTATTATTTTTATGTCAATATTAAACTTTTGTCTTGAATCTTATGGATCTGAATATTCTTGCTACAAAAAAGAGAAATACATGGATAAATATGTTAGGTAGCATTCCACACCAAAATTTCTGTTTTTATCATTTACCTACTCGAGGACGAGCAGGAATTAAGCTTGGGGATGTTGATACGTGTAACGCCCTCGATGCGGCTATAGCTCCCACGTGTCGAGGCACGACTTAGAGGCATAACCGCATTGAAAGCAATGTCGTAAGTTAGGCAATCTTCACAACATCCCATGTAATATAGATAATAAAAGGGGAGATACATAGTTGGCTTACACTCGCCACGTCAATCAAAGTACATAAATAGCATTACATCAATCAAACACTCATGGCCCGACTACGGCGCCAAAATGAAAGATAAACCCAACATGCGACACGGTCCCGATCACCCCAACTAGGCACCACTACTGATCATCAGGGAAAGACACGTAGTATCGGCGTGAGTCCTCGTCGAACTCCCACTTGAGCTCAAGCGCGTCATCTGGAACGGAATCATCAGGCCCTGCATCTGGTTTGGAAGTAATCTGTGAGCCCCAGGGGCTCAGCAATCTCGCACCCTCGCGATCAAGACTATTTAAGCTTAATAGGTAAGGCAAGGAAAATATGTGGAGCTGCAGCAAGCGACTAGCATATATGGTGGCTAACCTGTTCGCAAAAGAGAGCGAGAAGAGGAGGCAAAGCGCGAATGAGAAACTAGAGAGCATCCTGCGGCAAGCATTACTCCAACACCGTGTTCACTTCCCGGACTCCGCCGAGAAGAGACCATCACGGTAACTCACACAGTTGATTCATTTTAATTAAATTAAGGTTCAAGTTATCTACAACCGGACATTAACAAATTCCCATCTGCCCATAACCGCGGGCACGGCTTTCGAAAGTTCAAATCCCTGCAGGGGAGTCCCAACTAAGCCCTGTAGGGTTTCGTAGTAATTTCAAAAAAATTCCTACGCACACGCTAGATCATGGTGATGGATAGCAACGAGAGGGGGAGAGTGTGATCTACGTACCCTTGTAGATCGACAACGGAAGCGTTAACTTGGTTGATGTAGTCGTACGTCTCCACGGCTCGACCGATCAAGCATCGAAACTATGGCACCTTCGAGTTCTAGCACACGTTCAGCTCGATGACGATCCCCAGACTCCGATCCAGCAAAGTGTCAGGGAAGAGTTCCGTCAGCACGACGGCGTGGTGACGATCTTGATGTACTATCGTCGCAGGGCTTCGCCTAAGCACCGCTACAATATTATCGAGGATTATGGTGGAAGGGGGCACCGCACACGGCTAAGAATATGATCACGTGGATCAACTTGTGTCTCTAGGGGTGCCCCGTGCCTCCGTATATAAAGGCTCAAAGGGGGGCTGGCCGGCCAAGAGGTGGCGCGCCAGGAGGAGTCCTACTCCTTCCGGGAGTAGGACTCCCCCCCTTTCCTAGTTGGAATAGGATTTGCGGATGGGGGGAAAAGAGGAGAGAGAGGAGAAAGGGGGGCCGGCCCCCTCTCCTTGTCCTACTCGGACCAAGGGGGGGAGGGGCGCGCGGCCCATCTCTGGCCACCTCTCCTATCTTCCACTAAGGCCCACTAAGGCCCATATACTTCCCGGGGGGTTCCGGTAACCTCCCGGTACTCCGGTAAAATCCCGATTTCACCCGGAACACTTCCGATATCCAAACATAGGCTTCCAATATATCAATCTTTATGTCTCGACCATTCCGAGATGCCTCGTCATGTCCGTGATCACATCCGGGACTCCGAACAACCTTCGGTACATCAAAATGCATAAACTCATAATAACTGTCATCGTAACCTTAAGCGTGCGGACCCTACGGGTTCGAGAACAATGTAGACATGACCGAGACACGTCTCCGGTCAATAACCAATAGCGGAACCTGGATTCTCATATTGGCTCCTACATATTCTACGAAGATCTTTTATCGGTCAGACCGCATAACAACATACGTTGTTCCCTTTGTCATTGGTATGTTACTTGCCCGAGATTCGATCGTCGGTATCCCATACCTAGTTCAATCTCGCTACCGGCAAGTCTCTTTACTCGTTCCGTAATACATCATCCCGCAACTAACTCACTAGTTGCAATGCTTGCAAGGCTTAAGTGATGTGCATTACCGAGAGGGCCCAGAGATACCTCTCCGACAATCGGAGTGACAAATCCTAATCTCGAAATACGCCAACCCAACATGTACCTTTGGAGACACCTGTAGAGCTCCTTTATAATCACCCAGTTACGTTGTGACGTTTGGTAGCACACAAAGTGTTCCTCTGGCAAACGGGAGTTGCATAATCTCATAGTCATAGGAACATGTATAAGTCATGAAGAAAGCAATAGCAACATACTAAACGATCGGGTGCTAAGCTAATGGAATGGGTCATGTCAATCAGATCATTCAACTAATGATGTGATCCCGTTAATCAAATGACAACTCTTTGTCCATGGTTAGGAAACATAACCATCTTTGATTAACAAGCTAGTCAAGTAGAGGCATACTAGTGACACTCTGTTTGTCTATGTATTCACACATGTATTATGTTTCCGGTTAATACAATTCTAGCATGAATAATAAACTTTTATCATGATATAAGGAAATAAATAATAACTTTATTATTGCCTCTAGGGCATATTTCCTTCAGTCTCCCACTTGCACTAGTCAATAATCTAGATCACATCACCATGTGATTAACATCGATAGTTCACATCATCATGTGATTAACACCCATAGTTCACATCGCCATGTGACCAACACCCAAAGGGTTTACTAGATTCAGTAATCTAGTTCACATCGCTATGTGATTAACACCCAAAGAGTACTAAGGTGTGATCATGTTTTGCTTGTGAGAGAATTTTAGTCAACGGGTCTGCCATATTCAGATCCGTATGTATTTTGCAAATATCTATGTCAACAATGCTCTGCACGGAGCTATGCTAGCTAATTGCTCCCACTTTCAATATGTATCTAGATTGAGACTTAAAGTTATCTAGATCAATGTCAAAACTTGCATCGATGTAACTCTTTACGACGAACCTTTTGTCACCTCCATAATCGAGAAACATATCCTTATTCCACTAAGGATAATTTTGACCGCTGTCCAGTGATCTACTCCTAGATCACTATTGTACTCCCTTGCCAAAATCATTGTAGGGTATACAATAGATCTGGTACACAGCATGGCATACTTTATAGAACCTATGGCTGAGGCATAGGGAATGACTTTCGTTCTCTTTCTATCTTCTGCCGTGGTCGGGCTTTGAGTCTTACTCAATTTCATACCTTGTAGCACAGGTAAGAACCCTTTCTATGAATGTTCCATTTTGAACTACTTCAAAATCTTGTCAAGGTATGTACTCATTGAAAAAAAATTATCAAGCGTCTTGATCTATCTCTATAGATCTTGATACTCAATATGTAAGCAGCTTCACCGAGGTCTTTCTTTGAAAAACTCCTTTCAAACACTCTTTTATGCTTTGCAGAATAATTCTACATTATTTCCGATCAACAATATGTCATTCACATATACTTATCAGAAATGTTGTAGTGCTCCCACTCACTTTCTTGTAAATACAGGCTTCACCGCAAGTTTGTATAAATCTATATGCTTTGATCATACTATCAAAGCGTTTATTCCAACTCCGAGATGCTTGCACCAGTCCATAGATGGATCGCTGGAGCTTGCTTATTTTGTTAGCACCTTTAGGATTGACAAAACCTTCTGGTTGCATCATATACAACTCTTTCTTTAAGAAATCCATTAAGGATTGTAGTTTTGTTATCCATTTGCCAGATTTCATAAATGCGGCAATTGCTAACATGATTTGGACAGACTTTTAAGCATCGATACGAGTGAGAAAATCTCATCGTAGTCAACACCTTGAATTTTGTCGAAAACCTTTTGCGACAATTCTAGCTGTATAGATAGTAACACTACTATCAGCGTCCGTCTTCCTCTTGAAGATCCATTTATTGTCCATGGCTTGCCGATCATCGGGCAAGTCAACCAAAGTCCATACTTTGTGCTCATACATGGATCCCATCTCAGATTTCATGGCCTCAAGCCATTTTGCGGAATCTGGGCTCACCATCACTTCTTCATAGTTCGCAAGTTCGTCATGGTCTAGTAACATGACTTCCAGAACAGGATTACCGTACCACTCTGGTGCGGATCTCACTCTGGTTTACCTACGAGATTCGGTAGTAACTTGATCTGAAGTTACATGATCATCATCATTAGCTTCCTCACTAATTGGTGTAGTAGTCACAAGAACAGATTTCTGTGATGAACTACTTTCCAATAAGGGAGATGGTACAATTACCTTATCAAGTTTTCTACTTTCCTCCCACTCACTTCTTTCGAGAGAAACTCCTTCTCTGGAAAGGATCCATTCTTAGCAACGAATGTCTTGCCTTCAGATCTGTGATAGAAGGTGTACCCAATAATCTCCTTTGGGTATCCTATGAAGACATATTTCCCCGATTTGGGTTTGAGCTTATCAGGATGAATTTTTTTCATATAAGCATCACAATCCCAAACTTTAAGAAACGACAACTTTGGTTTCTTGCCAAACCACAGTTCAGATTGTGTCGTCTCAACGGACTTAGATGGTGCCCTTTTAAACGTGAATGCAGCTGTCTTTAATGCTTAACCCCAAAACGATAGTGGTAGATCGGTAAGAGACATCATAGATCGCACCATATCTAGTAAAGTATGATTACGACGTTCGGACACACCATTACGTTGTGGTGTTCCGGGTGGCGTGAGTTGTGAAACTATTCCGTATTGTTTCAAATGTACACCAAACTCGTAAATCAAATATTCTCCTCCACGATCAGATCGTAGAAACTTTATTTTCTTGTTACGATGATTTTCAACTTCACTCTGAAATTCTTTGAACTTTTCAAACGCTTCAGACTTATGTTTCATTAAGTAGATATACCCATATCTGCTTAAGTCATCTGTGAAGATCAGAAAATAATGATACCTGTCGCGAGTCTCAATATTCATCGGACCACATACATCAGTATGTATGATTTCCAACAAATTTGTTGCTCGCTCCATTGTTCCGAAGAACGGAGTCTTAGTCATCTTGCCCATGAGGCATGGTTCGCAAGCATCAACTGATTCATAATCAAGTGATTCCAAAAGCCCATCAGCATGGAGTTTCTTCATGCGCTTTACACTAATATGACCTAAACAGCAGTGCCACAAATAAGTTGCACTATCATTATTAACTTTGCATCTTTTGGTTTCAATATTATGATTATGTGTATTACTACGATCGAGATCCAATGAACTATTTTCATTGGGTGTGTAACCATATAAGGTTTTATTCATGTAAACAGAACAACAATGTATTCTCTTACTTAAATGAATAACCGTATTACAATAAACATGATCAAATCATATTCATGCTCAACGCAAACACCAAATAACACTTATTTAGGTTCAACACTAATCCCAAAAGTATAGGGAGTGTGCGATGATGATCATATCAATCTTGGAACCACTTCCAACACACATCGTCACTTCACCCTTAACTAGTCTCTGTTTATTCTGCAACTCCCGTTTCGAGTTACTAATCTTAGCAACTGAACTAGTATCTGTTACTGAGGGGTTGCTATAAACACTAGTAAAGTACACATCAATAACATGTATATCAAATATACTTATGTTCACTTTGCCATCCTTCTTATCTGCCAATCACTTGGGGTAGTTCTGCTTCCAGTGACCAGTCCCTTTGCAGTAGAAGCACTTAGTCTCAGGCTTAGGATCAGACTTGGGCTTCTTCACTTGAGCAGCAACTTGCTTGCCATTCTTCTTGAAGTTCCCCTTCTTCCCTTTGCCCTTTTCTTGAAACTAGTGGTCTTGTCAACCATCAACACTTGATGTTTTTCTTGATTTCTACCTTCGTTGATTTCAGCATCACGAAGAGCTTGGGAGTTGTTTCCGTTATCCCTTGCATATTATAGTTCATCACGAAGTTCTACTAACTTGGTGATGGTGACTAGAGAATTCTGACAATCACTATCTTATCTGGAAGATTAACTCCCACTTGATTCAAGCGATTGTAGTACCCAGTCAATCTGAGCACATGCTCACTAGTTGAGCGATTCTCCTCCATCTTTTAGCTATAGAACTTGTTGGAGACTTCATATCTCTCAACTCGGGTATTTGCTTGAAATATTAACTTCAACTCCTGGAACATCTCATATGGTCCATGACGTTCAAAACGTCTTTGAAGTCCCGATTCTAAGCCATTTAAGTATGGTGCACTAAACTATCAAGTAGTCATCATATTGAGCTAGCCAAACGTTCATAACGTCTGCATCTGCTCCTGCAATAGGTCTGTCACCTAGCGGTGCATCAAGGACATAATTCTTCTGTGCAGCAATGAGGATAAACCTCAGATCACGGATCCAATCCGCATCATTGCTACTAACATCTTTCAACACAATTTTCTCTAGGAACATATCAAAATAAACACAGGGAAGCAACAACGCGAGCTATCGATCTATAACATAATTTGCAAAATACTACCAGGACAAAGTTCATGATAAATTTAAGTTCAATCTAATCATATTACTTAAGAACTCCCACTTAGATAGACATCCCTCTAATCCTCTAAGTGATTACGTGATCTAAATCAACTAAACCATGTCCGATCATCACATGAGATGGAGTAGTTTCATTGGTGAACATCGCTATGTTGATCATATCTACTATATGATTCACGCTCGACCTTTCGGTCTCCGTGTTCCGAGGCCATATCTGTATATGCTTGGCTCGTCAAGTATAACCTGAGTATTCCGCGTGTGTAACTGTTTTGCACCCGTTGTATTTGAATGTAGAGCCTATCACACCCGATCATCACGTGGTGTCTCAGCACGAAGAACTTTCGCAACGGTGCATACTTAGGGAGAACACTTCTTGATAATTAGTGAGAGATCATCTTATAATGCTACCGTCAATCAAAGCAAGATAAGATGCATAAAAGATAAACATCACATGCAATCAATATAAGTGATATGATATGGCCATCATCATCTTGTGCTTGTGATCTCCATCTCCGAAGCACCGTCGTGATCACCATCGTCACCGGAGCGACACCTTGATCTCCATCGTAGCATCATTGTCGTCTCGCCAATCTTATGCTTCCACGACTATCGCTACCGCTTAGTGATAAAGTAAAGCATTACAGCGTGATTGCATTGCATACAATAAAGCGACAACTATATGGCTTCTGCCAGTTGCCGATAACTCGGTTACAAAACATGATCATCTCATACAATAAAATTTAGCATCATGTCTTGACCATATCACATCACAACATGCCCTGCAAAAACAAGTTAGACGTCCTCTACTTTGTTGTTGCAAGTTTTATGTGGCTGCTACGGGCTTAAGCAAGAACCAATCTTACCTACGCATCAAAACCACAATGATACTTTGTCAAGTTGGTGTTGTTTTAACCTTCGCAAGGACCGGGCGTAGCCACACTCGGTTCAACTAAAGTTGGAGAAACTGCCACCCGCTAGCCACCTTTGTGCAAAGCACGTCGGGACAACCGGTCTCGTGTAAGCGTACGCGTAATGTCGGTCCGGGCCGCTTCGTCCAACAATACCGCCGAACCAAAGTATGACATGCTGGTAAGCAGTATGACTTATATCGCCCACAACTCACTTGTGTTCTACTCGTGCATATAACATCAACACATAAAACCTAGGCTCTGATACCACTGTAGGGTTTCGTAGTAATTTCAAAAAAATTCCTACGCACACGCAAGATCATGGTGATGCATAGCAACAAGAGGGGGAGAGTGTGATCTACGTACCCTTGTAGATCGACAACGGAAGCGTTAACTTGGTTGATGTAGTCGTACGTCTCCACGGCTCGACCGATCAAGCACCGAAACTACGGCGAGTTCTAGCACACGTTCAGCTCGATGACAATCCTCGGACTCCGATCCAGCAAAGTGTCGGGGAAGAGTTCCGTCAGCACGACGGCGTGGTGACGATCTTGATGTACTACCGTCGCAGGGCTTCGCCTAAGCACCGCTACAATATTATCGAGGATTATGGTGGAAGGGGGCACCGCACACGGCTAAGAATATGATCACGTGGATCAACTTGTGTCTCTAGGGGTGCCCCGTGCCTCCGTATATAAAGGCTCAAAGGGGGGGCTGGCCGGCCAAGAGGTGGCGCGCCAGGAGGAGTCCTACTCCTTCCGGGAGTAGGACTCCCCCCCTTTCCTAGTTGGAATAGGATTCGCGGATGGGGGAAAAAGAGGAGAGAGAGGAGAAAGGGGGGCCGGCCCCCTCTCCTTGTCCTATTCGGACCAAGGGGGGGAGGGGCGCGCGGCCCATCTCTGGCCACCTCTCCTCTCTTCCACTAAGGCCCACTAAGGCCCATATACTTCCCGGGGGGTTCCGGTAACCTCCCGGTACTCCGGTAAAATCCCGATTTCACCCGGAACACTTCCGATATCCAAACATAGGCTTCCAATATATCAATCTTTATGTCTCGGCCATTCCGAGACTCCTCGTCATATCCGTGATCACATCCGGGACTCCGAACAACCTTCGGTACATCAAAATGCATAAACTCATAATATAACTGTCATCGTAACCTTAAGCGTGCGGACCCTACGGGTTCGAGAACAATGTAGACATGACCGAGACACATCTCCGGTCAATAACCAATAGCGGAACCTGGATGCTCATATTGGCTCCTACATATTCTACGAAGATCTTTTATCGGTCAGACCGCATAACAACATACGTTGTTCCCTTTGTCATCGGTATGTTACTTGCCCGAGATTCGATCGTCGGTATCCCATACCTAGTTCAATCTCGCTACCGGCAAGTCTCTTTACTCGTTCCGTAATACATCATCCCGCAACTAACTCATTAGTTGCAATGCTTGCAAGGCTTAAGTGATGTGCATTACCGAGAGGGCCCAGAGATACCTCTCTGACAATCGGAGTGACAAATCCTAATCTCGAAATACGCCAACCCAACATGTACCTTTGGAGACACCTGTAGAGCTCCTTTATAATCACCCAGTTACGTTGTGACGTTTGGTAGCACACAAAGTGTTCCTCCGGCAAACGGGAGTTGCATAATCTCATAGTCATAGGAACATGTATAAGTCATGAAGAAAGCAATAGCAACATACTAAACGATCGGGTGCTAAGCTAATGGAATGGGTCATGTCAATCAGATCATTCAACTAATGATGTGATCCCGTTAATCAAATGACAACTCTTTGTCCATGGTTAGGAAACATAACCATCTTTGATTAACGAGCTAGTCAAGTAGAGGCATACTAGTGACACTCTGTTTGTCTATGTATTCACACATGTATTATGTTTCCGGTTAATACAATTCTAGCATGAATAATAAACTTTTATCATGATATAAGGAAATAAATAATAACTTTGTTATTGCCTCTAGGGCATATTCCCTTCAAGCCCATGACAAGCTCTCACGGTCAACGAAGGAATAGACCTTCTCCCGAGATGTTCCGATCAGACTCGGTATCCCGGTTCTTCAAGACACTTCGACAAGTTAAAACAAATCCAGCAACACCGCCCGAATGTGCCGACAAATCCCGATAGGAGCTGCACATATCTCATTCTCAGGGCACACTCAGATGAGCCAGACGTCGGGTAGGCCAGCCCAGAGTTGCCCCTGGTAGCCCCGGACATCGCTCGGTTGGACCAACACTCAGAGGAGCACTGGCCCGGGGGGGTTTAAATAAGATGACCCTCGGGCTCCGGCAACCTAAGGGAAAAAGAGGCTAGGTGGCAAATGGTAAAACCAAGGTTGGGCATTGCTGGAAAAGCTTTAATCAAGGCAAACTATCAAGGGGTTCCCATTATCACCCAACCGCGTAAGGAACACAAAATCCGGGAACATAACACCGATATGACGGAAACTAGGGCGGCAAGAGTGGAACAAAACACTAGGCGAGAGGCCGAGCCTTCCACCCTTTACCAAGTATATAGATGCATTAAGATAACATGGCAATATAATGATATCCCAACAAGTAAAAAATGTTCCAACAAGGAACGGTCTCCAATCTTCACCTGCAACTAGCAACGCTCTAAGAGGGGCTGAGCAAAGCGGTAACATAGCCAATCAATGGTTTGCTAGGACATGGTGGGTTAGAGGTTTGACATGGCAATTTGGGAGGCATGATAAGCAAGTGGTAGGCATCATAGCATAGGCATAGCAAAAGAGCGAGCATCTAGCAAAGCAAAGATAGTAGTGATTTCGAGGGTATGATCATCTTGCCTGCAATGTTGTCAGAGTTGACTGGATCCTCAAAAGCAAACTCAACGGGCTCCTCGTTAGCGAACTCGTCTCCCAGCTATACCCAAACAAGACAAACAAGCAACAAGGACACAATCAACCACGTGCAAACTCAATCAACATGATGCAAACATGGTATGCTATGCGGGATGCAATATGCGATGCATATGCAAGATTTGACAAGGAATGCATGAACCTGGCCTCAACTTGAAAATCCAAGTGTGCCACTGGAAAGATGAGATGAAACCGCTTGAAATGATATAAAGAACGCCGGAATCGGAGTTACGGTTTGGAAATGGCAAGCGATTCAAATATGACCACGTTCTGCGATTTATAGCAAGTAGCCATCTAAATTCAACAAGATGAACATGCTACAGCACCCAAACATGGCATAAAAATACGTGGTAGGGATCCTCTCATGATGCTTAACAAAAGACTAGCACTGAGCTATGGCCAATTCATCCATTAATAGGCTCAAACAAGCATGGCAAAAATGCATTTGATAAACAGATTTCAGACTTAGTGAAATTAACACTTGTCTGAAATTTCAGATCAGGTAGCACACTTTGGAGCATGAAAACTATATGCTACAGGACCTGAACATAGCAAAGTAAAGCATGGAATGGAGCTACTCAAAGATCTTAACAAAAGTCCCTTAGTGACCTTGAGCCAAAAGGGATCAGAAATACATTTGCAAGCATGTGAACATGGTAAAAACATAATCAGTTCTCGGACTTAGTGAAAACTGGAGCATGCTGAAACAGATATCAATTAGGCATGTTTACGAGCTTGATGCACTCACTACAGAGCAAGTCATGACAATCTAGGCATGAACCCATCAAGAATACACAAAATACAAGCTATACATGGCAAGAACAATAACATAGCATGCACGGATCAACTACAACATCCTCGGCAAAATTGCTAACAAGTAGACAATCTGCCCAGATTCACGAAATGACAAAAGTAGAGCTCGATTGACTCACGCTAGGGTGCTCCATAATTTCAAACAAAGACATGGATGGATAGAGAACTACAAGATTAACAAAACATCCTTACTGATCATCCTCAAAAGAGGCAGGATCACTAGGAATCAACATGAACATATGGCATATTGAGATAAACAGGTCAAGGACTTAGTGGAAATGCTAAGTCCCTGAAATCAGCATTAACGAATGCCCCACTTTGCAAGCTTGTGCTAGTCACCACACACATCACAAAAATACATGGGTTGCACCACTGGATAGATGGCAAAACATGTAACAAAACTCATGTAGAGCTCACGGGCATATCATGCACACAATAATCATGGCAAAAATGACAAATATCTAATTGGAGCAGCAGATCTGACAATTATCTCAAATAGCACTCTTCTAGCAGCATTTCGGGCATCAAGATGAACTCAAATGAAAATGATGCAATGAGATGAAATGATATGCTCTCTGAGACAAACATTTTGATATGCTATATGCCCAAAACGGAGCTACGGATGCAGAGTTACGATGCAATGAACATAGCAAAAAATTAAGGGGAGAATGGAAAAGTCAACCGACGTTTGAATCCGGATCTAGGGTTCTTTGTCGGTTACTGTAGCACGGGGTCGGGGCGGCGGCGGATCCCACCGGAGAGAGCTCGCCAGCGGCTCGGGGAAGCGGGGGCCGGGGCGGCGCTAAGGCATGTTATTTTGAGAAGACATGATTGCTTTGTTAGTATGCTTGAAGTATTATTATTTTTATGTCAATATTAAACTTTTGTCTTGAATCTTATGGATCTGAATATTCTTGCTACAAAAAAGAGAAATACATGGATAAATATGTTAGGTAGCATTCCACACCAAAATTTCTGTTTTTATCATTTACCTACTCAAGGACAAGCAGGAATTAAGCTTGGGGATGTTGATACGTCTCCAACGTATCTATAATTTTTTATTGTTCCATGCTATTATATTATCAACCTTGGATGCTTTATATGCATTTATATGTTATTTTATATGATTTTTGGGACTAACCTATTAACCCAGAGCCCAGTGCCAGTTTCTGTTTTTTCCTTGTTTTAGAATATCGCAGAAAAGGAAAATCAAATGGAGTCCAATTGACCTGAAACTTCACAGAACTTATTTTTGGATCAGAAGAAGGCCAGAAGACTTAGAGTCCATGTAAGGGAAGCTTCGAGGAGGCCACGAGGTAGGGGGCGCGCCCACCCCCCCTGGGCACGCCCTCCACCCTCGTGGGCCCCTCATGGCTCCCCTGACGTACTTCTTCTGCCTATATATCTCCATATACCCTAAAACATCCGGGAGCACAATAGATCGGGAGTTCCGCCGCCAGAAGCCTCCGTAGCCACTGAAAGCAAATCTAGACCCGTTCCGTCAACCTGCCGGAGGGGGCAATCCCTCTCCGGTGGCCATCTTCATCATCCCAGTGCTCTCCATGACGAGGAGGGAGTAGTTCTCCCTCGAGGCTGAGGGTATGTACCTGTAGCTATGTGTTTGATCTCTCTCTCTCTCTCTCTCTCGTGTTCTTGAGGTGATACGATCTTGATGTATCACGAGCTTTGCTATTATATTTGGATCCTATGATGTTTCTTCTGAAGGAAATATGCCCTAGAGGCAATAATAAAGTTATTATTTATTTCCTTATATCATGATAAATGTTTATTATTCATGCTAGAATTGTATTAACCGGAAACATAATACATGTGTGAATACATAGACAAACAGATTCTCACTAGTATGCCTCTACTTGACTAGCTCGTTGATCAAAGATGGTTATGTTTCCTAACCATAGACATGAGTTGTCATTTGATTAACGGGGTCACATCATTAGGAGAATGATGTGATTGACATGACCCATTCCGTTAGCTTAGCACCCGGTCGTTTAGTATGTTGCTATTGCTTTCTTCATAACTTATACATGTTCCTATGACTATGAGATTATGCAACTCCCGTTTACCGGAGGAACACTTTGTGTGCTACCAAACATCACAACGTAACTGGGTGATTATAAAGGTGCTCTACAGGTGTCTCCAAAGGTACTTGTTGGGTTGGCGTATTTCGAGATTAGGATTTGTCACTCCGATTGTCGGAGAGGTATCTCTGGGCCCTCTCGGTAATTCACATCACTTAAGCCTTGCAAGCATTGCAACTAATGAGTTAGTTGCAGGATGATGTATTACGGAACGAGTAAAGAGAATTGCCGGTAACGAGATTGAACTAGGTATTGAGATACCGACGATCGAATCTCGGGCAAGTAACATACCGATGACAAAGGGAACAACGTATGTTGTTATGCGATCTGACCGATAAAAGATCTTCATAGAATATGTGGGAGCCAATATGAGCATCCAGGTTCCGCTATTGGTTATTGACCGGAGACGTGTCTTGGTCATGTCTACATAGTTCTCGAACCCATAGGGTCCGCACGCTTAACGTTTCGATGACAGTTATATTATGAGTTTATATGTTTTGATGTAACGAAGGTTGTTCGGAGTCCTGGATATGATCACGGACATGACGAGGAGTCTCGAAATGGTCGAGACATGAAGATTGATATATTGGAAGCCTATATTTGGATATCAGAAGTGTTCCGGGTGAAATCGGGATTTTACCGGAGTACCGGGAGGTTACCGGAACCCCCCGGGGACTTAATGGGCCTTAGTGGGCCTAGGTGGAAGAGAGTAGAGGCGGCTAGGGCTGGGCCGTGCGCCCGTCCCCCCTCCCCCCAGTTCGAATAGGACAAGGAGAGGGGGGCGGTGCCCCCCTTCCTTCTTCTCCTCCACTCTTTCCCCCTCCCAAGTCCTAATCCAACTAGGAAAGGGGGGAGTCCTACTCCCGGTGGGAGTAGGACTCCTCATGGCACGCCTCCTCCCTGGCCGGCCACACTCCCCCTTGCTCCTTTATATACGGGGGCACCCCATGGACACAACAATTGATCGTTGATCTTTTAGCCGTGTGCGGTGCCCCCCTCCACCATAGTCCACCTCAATAATACTGTAGTAGTGCTTAGGCGAAGCCCTGCGTCGGTAGAACATCAACATCGTCACCACGCCGTCGTGCTGACGAAACTCTCCCTCAACAGTCGGCTGGATCGGAGTTCGAGGGACGTCATCGGGCTGAACGTGTGCTGAACTCGGAGGTGTCGTACGTTCGGTACTTGATCGGTCGGATCGTGAAGACGTACTACTACATCAACCGCGTTGTGCTAACGCTTGCGCTTTCGGTCTACGAGGGTACATGGACAACACTCTCCCCTCTCGTTGCTATGCATCACCATGACCTTGCGTGTGCGTAGGAATTTTTTTGAAATTACTACGTTACCCAGCAGTGGCATCTGAGCCAGGTTTTATGCGTAGATGTCATATGCACGAGTAGAACACAAGTGAGTTGTGGGCGATATAAGTCATACTGCTTACCAGCATGTCATACTTTGGTTCGGTGGTATTGTTGAATGAAGCGGCCTGGACCGACATTACGCGTACGCTTACGCGAGACTGGTTCTACCGACGTGCTTTGCACACAGGTGGCTGGCGGGTGTCAGTTTCTCCAACTTTAATTGAACCGAGTGTGGCTACGCCCGGTCCTTGCGAAGGTTAAAACAGCACCAACTTGACAAACTATCGTTGTGGTTTTTATGCATAGGTAAGAACGGTTCTTGCTAAGCCCGTAGCAGCCACGTAAAATTTGCAACAACAAAGTAGAGGACGTCTAACTTGTTTTTGCAGGGCATGTTGTGATGTGATATGGTCAAGACATGATGCTAAATTTTATTGTATGAGATGATCATGTTTTGTAACCGAGTTATCGGCAACTGGCAGGAGCCATATGATTGTCGCTTTATTGTATGCAATGCAATCGGCATGTAATGCTTTACTTTATCACTATGCGGTAGCGATAGTCGTGAAAGCATAAGATTGGCGAGACAACAATGATGCTACGATGGAGATCAAGGTGTCGCGCCGGTGATGATGGTGATCATGACGGTGCTCCGGTGATGGAGATCACAAGCACAAGATGATGATGGCCATATCATATCACTTATATTGATTGCATGTGATGTTTATATTTTATGCATCTTATCTTGCTTTGATTGACGGTAGAATTATAAGATGATCTCTCACTAAATTTCAAGATAAAAAGTGTTCTCCCTGAGTATTTACCATTGCCAAAGTTCGTCGTGCCCAGACACCACGTGATGATCGGGTGTGATAAGCTCTACGTCCATCTACAACGGGTGCAAGCCAGTTTTGCACACGCAGAATACTCAGGTTAAACTTGACGGGCCTAGCATATACAGATATGGCCTCGGAACACTGAGACCGAAAGGTCGAGCGTGAATCATATAGTAGATATGATCAACATAGTGATGTTCACCATTGAAAACTACTCCATTTCACGTGATGATCGGTTATGGTTTAGTTGATTTGGATCACGTGATCACTTAGAAGATTAGAGGGATGTCTTTCTAAGTGGGAGTTCTTAAGTAATATGATTAATTGAACTTAAATTTATCATGAACTTAGTACCTGATAGTATCTTTCTTGTCTATGTTTGATTGTAGATAGATGGCCCGTGTTGTTGTTCCGTTGAATTTTAATGTGTTCCTTGAGAAAGAAAAGTTGAAAGATGATGGTAGCAATTACACGGACCGGGTCTGTAACTTGAGGATTGTCATCATTGCTGCTCAGAAGAACTATGTCATGGAAGCACCGATGGGTGCCATGCCTGCTGCTGATGCAACTGACGATGTTAAGAACGTCTGGCAGAGCAAAGCTGATGACTACTCGATAGTTTAGTGTGCCATGATTTACGGCTTAGAAACGGGACTTCAACAACGTTTTGAACGTCATGGAGCATATGAGATGTTCTAGGAGTTGAAGTTAATATTTCAAGCAAATGCCCAGATTGAGAGATATGAAGTCTCCAATAAGTTCTATAGCTGCAAGATGGAGGAGAATAGTTCTGTCAGTGAGCATATACTCAAGATGTTTGGGTACTACAATCACTTGATTCAACTAGGAGTTAATCTTCCGGATGATAGAGTCATTGACATAATTCTCCAATCACTTCCACCAAGCTACAAGAGCTTCGTGATGAACTATAATATGCAAGGGATGGATAAGACAATTCCCGAGCTCTTCGCAATGCTAAAGGTTGCGGAGGTAGAAATCAAGAAGGAGCATCAAGTGTTGATGGTCAGTAAGACCACCGGTTTCAAGAAGGGCAAAGGGAAGAAGAAGGGGAACTTCAAGAAGAACAACAAGCAAGTTGCTGCTCAGGAGAAGAAACCCAAGTCTGGACCTAAGCCTGAAACTGAGTGCTTCTACTGCAAGTAGACTGGTCACTGGAAGCGGAACTGCCCCGAGTATTTGGCGGATAAGAAGGATGGCAAGGTGAACAAAGGTATATGTGATATACATGTTATTGATGTGTACCTTACTAGAGCTCGCAGTAGCACCTGGGTATTTGATACTGGTTCTGTTGCTAATATTTGTAACTCGAAACAGGGACTACGGATAAAGCGAACACTAGCAAAGGACGAGGTGACGATGCGCGTGGGAAATGGTTCCAAATTCGATGTGATCGCGGTCGGCACGCTACCTCTACATCTACCTTCGGGATTAGTATTAGACCTAAATAATTGTTATTTGGTGCCAACGTTGAGCATGAGCATTATATCTGGATCTTGTTTGATGCGAGACGGTTATTCATTTAAATCAGATAATAATGGTTGTTCTATTTATATGAGTAATATCTGGATCTTGTTTTACTCCGATTGTCGAAGAGGTATCTCTGGGCCCTCTCGGTAATTCACATCACTTAAGCCTTGCAAGCATTGCAACTAATGAGTTGGTTGCGGGATGATGTATTATGGAACGAGTAAAGAGACTTGCCAGTAACAAGATTGAACTAGGTATTGAGATACCAACGATCGAATCTCGGGCAAGTAACATACCGATGACGAAGGGAACAACGTATGTTGTTATGGGGTCTGACCAATAAAAGATCTTCGTAGAATATGTGGGAGCCAATATGAGCATCCAGTTTCCGCTATTGGTTATTAACCGGAGACGTGTCTCGGTCATGTCTACATAGTTCTCGAACCCGTAGGGTCCGCACGCTTAACATTTCAATGACAGTTATATTGTGAGTTTATATGTTTTGATGTACCGAAGGTTGTTCGGAGTCCCGGATATGATCACGAACTTGACGAGGAGTCTCAAAATGGTCGAGACATGAAGATTGATATATTGGAAGCCTATGTTTGGATATCGGAAGTGTTTCGGGTGAAATCGGGATTTTACCGGAGTATCGGGAGGTTACCGGAACCCTTCGGGGACTTAATGGGCCTTAGTGGGCCTAGGTGGAAGAGAGGAGAGGCGGCTAGGGCTGGGCCGCGCGCCCCTCCCC